>NC_091829.1:74294793-74399793 GCF_038994185.2 Dermacentor albipictus | reverse complement strand
CGTTATCTTGCCCGCGTTTTGCCGTCACAAGCGACGCACTCCAATCTTATCATTCCTGGCAATTGGTGGTCGCGTTTTCCCAAGCGTGAGTACCTAAAGAAGGTCTAGGTTGGGTTCACAAAAAGCGTCATAAACTTGTCCCACTGATATTGAGTAAACGCCAAACTTACTTTCTCACCACGACCAAGCCGCTTCTATTTCGTTGACTGTGTCACAACGCCAGGCGCGGTTAGCTTGCCTCGAAAGTCTTTCAAAAAGTAACGAAATTATTTACAATAATGTTCGAGGTCAGGGAAAGCGCTAAAGCTTGTCCCAGTAAGATTTAGTGCACGCAAAACTTACGTTACTAAGCCGGGTGCGGCGAGCATGCGCAAAAACTACCGGAATATGTTAAAATAATGTTGAGGCCCATAAAAAGCGTCGCAGCCATCCCCTAGTACGAGTTATTAACTCAAGTTAACTACTCCAAGACAGCAGAGCTGTGTTTCGCTTAATGCGTCACAAGTCTCGGTTCCGTGTTACAAGAGCCTAAATCGGTTGAAATCCGTTGCAGACTGTCAAACAAAATTTCTCACCTTGCTGTAGTACGATAGTGCATTCGCGCCGGGTCGAAGTACACAACGAACGCAAGAATACATCGGCAGCATAAGAAACAGGCCACATCCAAAATATTGGGATCGCCGAACAGGCGAACTTCACATATGCAGCCGGCCTCGCTCGCTTCGGTGGAGTGTTGGCGCATAAAGCATGCATAGGAGGCGTCTATAGCACCGCCAACTCGCTGCTATGTTGTAACGCATGAAAAAGGAACTGCAAACTGTAAGTAATTGATAGCTAAAACGTTTAGGCTTTAGCGGGAAATTATGACAAAATGCCTGTGGCTTAGCTAAGGTTAAGCCCAGGATGCGAAGCATACTAGCCTTTATTTTAGTTGTTGAACCACTGTTTAGCCTGGTGAACTGCTGTTGCTTGGCTATATTTGGTTCGGCTAGACGAAAAAACAACTCATGCAGGTGAGCGCACGAGCTGAGACCCGGCTATGTAGCTGCGCGGCCGCAAGCGAGAGCACGAGTTGAGCCTCCGCTTTTGCAGCTGTTATGACGTCATATGGTAGCTACGCGGCCGCGCGCGGCGTAGCAAGGAAGAGCGTGGTTGTGCGGCTACTATGCTTCGCATAAAAACTACTAAAACGCAGTTGAAATTCACTTGACATTCCTTTCTTTTTCGATGCTCGCGTCAGCTAACGGATGGGACTAACACTACCCGTGACGTGTTTCCTGTTGCCAGTAAGTTCATCTATAGGAAAACTCTTTTGTTTCAGCGAGAAAGAATAAAATAAAAAATAAAATGCCGCCTGAATGAATTCCACATTCTGTTTTTCTTTTTTTTTTCTTTTACACTGCTCGCGTCAGCTTATGTATGGGATGAACACTAGGCGTGACGTGCTTCCTGTTCCCAATTTTTGCCGAGTGTCCCCTCTTGTTTAATTCTTTTCCCGGTAGGTAAACGGGTAAGCCGACAATTGAATTCATTTTACTTTGAACCTACCGGAGATGGAACTGTCAATGGGGCCAAAGCGTAAAGAAAAGCGTACTCTTGGTACGTTGCACAAAGTTCCTTTCACATTACTTTTTTGCTTTCCGATGCTCGCGCCATCGGATGAACACCAGACGAGATGTGTCCCCTCTTGTTCATATTGTTTCTCTGTTATCCATAAGTTTTCGTATTTAAGATGGCGAATATCCAAACAGTAGTGTCTATGGAGCCAGCTACCTAACGAAAAACGCGTTCCTGATAGGCTTCACAAACTCCTTTGCAGCCCAGCCATCCCTACATAAGTTTTACTTCAATTCCCAAACGGAACTGCACGTATGCAATTGCTGATTAATCAATATTAACGCAATACATCTGCCGCTTGTGTCTTCATACGCAGACCTTCTCTGGTATTGAAAAATTCTAGGCTTCTATGTATATAAAGTATATTTACGCGTCCACTACGTAGCTTGATATTGCACGAAGGCAAACATTATCATGCTTTTACCGCTAATCACCTTAGAATAAATCGGCCCGAAGTGGCAACCACAAAGGCACCGCCAAGTTCCTGTCTCCCATTTCTTTCATGCTCACAATAAATGATGCGAAAACTAGCATTTACACGAGAACGTCCATACGGACAAAGTGTAAAGTTCCTTCTGCGTTATGTGGAGAAATATGGGATTGCCATTTATGATACATTTAGCTAATTATTAGCGTGCCCTTAAGGATGCCTTTGTGGGCACCTTAACTAGATCGCGCCGCCATAATGAAGGGAGCCTCCATGTCGCTTAGATTGCGCGTCTCGTATTAATCGAGTTTAATCGGCGCATGGGCGTCTGCGCAATGTAGCAACATGGCGGCGTCCTGGCGGTTGCAGGTTTCAATACATATACATGGGTGCTAGAGTTGCTTATATTACCTCGATAGGTGAACGTTGGGGCCCGTTTTATGTGTGACGCCAGCCGCGGCAGCTTAGTGCGTATGGCGCTTCACTGCTGAGCTCAAGGTCGTACATTCGATTGCGGCCATGGCGGCCGAATTTCGACGGGAGCGAAATAGAAAAAAGATGAAAAAAAAGAAAAAGAATAAAAAAAGCGCGCGTGCTTGGAGTTAGGTGTACGTTAAAGAACGCGAAATTGATAAGCTCTCTCCCAGTCCCTCACTATAGCGTGCCTCATAATCAAACCAGGCCTTCGGCGCGTAAAATCCAACATTTAAATTTCTAGCGTTACGAGCGAGAAAAGTTTCAAAAGCGCCAGTTCCAGTCACTATAAGTATTGCGTGGGCTATGGCTCTTATCCCACCCCTTTGCCTGCTCCCTCTCCCTTCACCTTATCAGGGCGGAGGAAGTTGTGGTTAGAAGGCTTCGGGCCAGGGTGGCCCTTACACCGGCTGTGGCCTCAACGTGGAAGCGCTCGTATTTACCAGTGAGTGCTATGTGCCCAGATTACTCAGTGCCAGTGATAAATAGGCAGATGCAGAGTATCACCTAATATGCACAAGTCCAATCTCACAATCCGAACTTTCGCGTCTCATACTGCAACCTTGTCTCCGCTACAGTGTCGCATCCAGCTATGACCACCTGGTACATGACAACAGATTGCACAAAACACTCCTTCATTTAGTACACTACAAAGGCCTCACAGTACACATATAATACAGATATACATATCAAAAATAAGGCTTCAGGGCAAGTCGGTATCGCAAAAAAAACACATCAGAAGGAACTGTTCGAACGCGTCATACGTTGTTTATCAGTCAATTTTAATGTCTTGCCGAGTTTCCATGTGGCGAAAATTGGGTTCATGAGATGTTTAATGCATGGCGAAAATTTTAAGTTTGAAGCTGTGAGTACATCTGTAAAGAAAACTGGTGCCACACTCTGTCACTCTTCTTTATTTTTACGCAGAGTTTGTAGCATTACTGAAATTAATTGTTGAACTAAACAAGACACTTGATTATATTTCTTGAGAAGAGGCATGCCGGGGGTAATGCGTAGACGAAATCAAAAGCGTAAGATTTAACCACAGCCTCTGCAGTAAATTACGTATTCAAGCAACGCAGGAGTATTTTAAATGTGTTTCATGATAGGGGGGCTGTAGAATTTAGTATGTTTTCCAGGGACAACAATTATTGCCCCCAAGATTATGTAGCGTTCTAGTCAGGGCCCCGCAATAGGTCTGGTCATTTTGAGCTGACAAGTCGTGTATATATTATGCGCGCGAACGATCATGTCTGCTAAATAATGCGTCCCTACGCGTCACGCAAAGCGCCCAAATTTCAAACCAAACGCCGTTTTGCGTTCTCCTGGTGGGCGCCGCCTTCCCAGAGAGAGAGTCGACGTATATATCGCGCAAGTGCGCCTACGTACATAGCAGCCCTGTGACGTCGCTCATAGTGACACGTGACTACAAATATTCATGCCGACATCATTTATTCCTTTACTATGTTGTTTCAAAGGCTGACTTAGAGTTAAAAGAAATAACGAAACATGCAAGCCGAATTTACTTATGTTTTTGTTTTACTTCGTGCCGTATCGCAAGAGAGATGTACTTCCATTTCGTCTTCTTCCAACGTCACGCAGTCGCGCGCGCAGATAACCAAACTATGTCGTTATCTCTTGCGTATTTCAGCGCCGCGTTCATGCTCTTTCATCCTCTCACGCCTACCTCATTGCTCACGATTACGGCGCTGATCAGATGTTCTTGTGCATGCAGAGCGCGAGAAATCACTTGCTGCGCAAAACAAGACAGCCAAAAGAGCTCACCCGCGATACCGTCACCGGAACTTTACCACTCAGCAAAAATACGACAGAGCAAATAGAAGGCAGGACCGGTGACGTATCCGTCAGGCGATCCTGCGGCCGTGGCATGGGAGAGCGACGGGACGGAATTTCGCTTGTTGAGCCTAGAGAGGATAAATGGAGAGAGCATCTATTTCGGTGGTTACGGTCGTCTGCTGCAATCACGGGTTAGTGCCATTCCAAATATTTCTATTTCTGCTAATAATGATCAAATTTAAAGAAGTGCTGCCGCAGAACGCTCCTTAGAGGGCACGTCACCACATCCAAACGATAACCAAAATATCGTTGTGGCTCTGTGAGGGTTCTCCTAAAAAGGGCGCTTACCATAGCACTTTTGCAATCGAATTTATGTGCGCATGCTTATGTACCAGTTCTCGTATTAAACAAGGTAACAGTTTCGTCCAAATGGCGAAGTGCTTAATTGTGCTTAAGACAACTACGCGTCGTAAGGTTGATAGTTTTGTGGGCTGCCTAGCTCAAAGTAAACATTTTCTTGCTAAAAAAATAGCAAGCACCATCTCACGTGCACCTAGTCAGACAGGAGCCACGTTTTCATGATGAAGTACTGTCGGCATCAAGAATGCAACTCTTGTAGCAGCCTCTCACTCATGGGCATTCGCGACAAGTGAGTTTACGCGATCTCTAACACTTAGGGACGCGGGAAGACAACGCACGTGAAGCGACACGCCATCTCGGCTCCCCCCAACTATGCACCCGCCGCAGGTTACCTCCGATGTACCGCACGCAACCAGGGAATGTGCTCAACCACCCGAAGAACCATGCGCAGCCACTGGCCCCCACCTTCCCACCCCGTCCCATGTGTGCCATACTATGGCCACCATACATACATACATACACACATACATACATACATACATACATACATACACACACATACATACATACATACATACATACATACATACATACACACACACATACATACACACATACATACATACATACATACATACATACATACACACACACACACACACACACACACACACACACACATACACACATACATACATACATACATACATACATACATACATACATACATACATACATACATACATGCATGCATGCATGCATGCATGCATGCACGCATACATACATACATAAATACATACATACATACATACATACATACATACATACATACATACATACATACATACATACATACATACATACATACATACATACATACATACATACATACATACATACATACATACATACATACATACATACACATACATACATACATACATACATACATACATACATACATACATACATACATACATACATACATACATACATACATACATACATACATACATACATACATACATACATACATACATACATACATACATACATACATACATACATACATACATACATCGTAGTACGTGTACATACGCAGTGCTCAAGTATCCGGAAGAATTTAACTTTGTTGTCTTTTTGTTGAGCAATGTCCATAACTTGTACAATCTCGAGGGCCGAAATTAAAGGGCAACTTCTTGAAATTCATCAAAGGGTTTGAATGCGGCCTTACAATCGATAAGCCCTACCCTTAGTTCAACTCAAAGACACATCTTTATTTATTTATTTATTTATACATACATGCGTCGAATCAGCTAGGTAGGGCAGGAGATGAGCAAGATTGTGCTAAGTGATGTAAAAAAAGAGAGGGAAAAGTTTTTTCCCCTTTTTTTCACTTTTTGCTTTTATTCCTTTCTAATTTTGGTTAGACATTAGTGATGACTGTTGCCTAGACCAAGGAAATATTTTTGGGTTGTCCTGCGCACTAGCAGCCCCTCCTCCCTCCCCCTGTGTACATAAAGCCCTGTTTTCCATGAATAAAATTCAGTTGAAGTCCTGCGTTCGTGTTGTCTTTCTCTTCTCGTCCATGTTCAATTGTGTGGTGGAACGATGTTTCATAATGCTAATCAGAACCAACTAGCCCAGCTGTCCATATTTAGCGATATCCTTTCAGGTGCTTTTTTTTTCGGGTGCTTGCGTGAGCTAACGCGTAGGTTTACGACTAGCGATTACGGGTTTCGCCTAGCTAGTTCTTGTTGAATTTCTTTCTCTATGATTTACACAAAATTCCTTTCAGATGCTGTTTTTCCAGTGCTTGCGTGAGCTAACGCATAGGTTTACGACTAGCGATTACGGGTTTCGTCTTGCCAATTGTTCAATTTCTTTCTCTATGATTACACAGACGAAGCTTTAGTATGTAAAGTCGTGGCAGTTGTCGCAACACTGTCGATGGAGCCAGCATCCAAACGAAAAGCGCACTCTTGGTACGTTACACAAACTCCATGGGTGCACTGGGATCACCACACAAGTTTCTTCTTCAGTTCTCAAAATGATCTGGGCTTATGCGAACGGTGATGAAAAAGTACTTACGTAAGACATGCATAGCTCGCGTCTTTATATGGAGACCTCTTTTCTTTTACTGAAAAATGCTAAACTTTTTGTTTTGCATTACGGATTATATTTGCCCGTCCACTAGCTTAATGATGCAATAAGGCATGACATCGTAATAATTTCACAGCTAGACACATTAGAGTAAATCTTCGCGAGGTGGCAACAGGGAAAGTTGCCGCCTATTTGCTATTTCCTATTTCTGTCAGGCTCACAATAAATGATGCCAAAACTATCATTTACACGAGCACATCCATACGGACAATGTGTAAAGCTCCTGCATATTTAGGAGAAATATTGGATGACCATTTATGAATCGTTTAGCTTATTTTTATCGTGCCTTAATTTTGCGTTTGCAGAGGTCTGAGCTAAATACCGCCATCATAATGAAGAGGGGCTCTGTATCGCGTTGATTGCGCGTCTTGCCTTAATCGCATCTCGTCGTTGGCGCATGCGCGGCGGTGCAATGTATCCACATGGCGGCGTCCTTGCAGTTGTAGATTTGAATGCATGGGCAAGGTCGATCCAAATAGGTTGCGAAGCTTCGAGTGAAAGCAGTTCAATAAAAATGCTCACCGACATTAGCAAGGGTGGTTGTGGGAGAAGCGACTGAAGCGCGACTACGCTTGTGGAGAACAAACATTGGAAAATATAAAAGCGTTTTTTTAATTCAAGCGAGACACAGTTACTTTCAGTACCGAATAATAAAATTATTGGTCAATTTTACACATTCGTGAGGAGTTAAGGAAATAGACGCTTATTTAGTTTTATTATTACTGAAAAATACATCTCTTTTCAGCGCCCACCGTTACGGGGGCGTTGACGCCGCGATCACTCTTAGTGCAATGTACCTCTTGAAGCGTGCAGAAAGGCGCGCTCGTAAAGTTCACCTCTTGAAATACGCCCCCCTCACACGTTGTCCTTTCTTGCTTGTAGAAGTTTGTCTGAATGTGGTCCTGTGGGGTAACTTCATCAACTGAAGCACTCCACACAAGCACTCATCAGCACTCTACTCCTATACCTTTCGTCGGCCTCCAAAGGAAGTGTGTTTTCTGCAGGGGTGCGATTTCGACAACCGTACGGTTGGCGTTTTCCTGCATCGCTTTCCGCGCTGAATGCTCGATGCGCCCATCAAATCGAATGGCGAAGCATTCGAATATATGGCTGTAAAGGCAGGTGAACAAAACAAGTTTCGCGCCTTCCAAAACAAAATGGCGTCACTTCTGTTTTTAACGGATATGACGTGAGTGAGTGAGTGAGTGAATAAACTTTTATTGTAGGTCCGGCGAGGACGCGAACTCGTCGCGCACCCGGCTAGTCCCACGTCGGGACCGGCAGGTCTAGCCCACCGGCCCGGTCGCGGGCACGCTGGACAGCCAGGATTTGCTTTTCTAGAGCGGGGCTACGCAGAAGCGAGTCCCACTGATATGATATGACGTCACACTATTTTTTCTTCTGCCGGAATTGTTCCCTCCGCATACAGATGGTGCTAAGCCTCATGAACCGGCGATAAACCGCCATGTTTTGAACGTATGGGCTCATAAGGAAGCTTCGCTACCATGTATATTTACTTTGGCATGGCCGCAAGAGTTGTTTTTCTTAACTCGATAGGTGGGCGTTGGAGCCTGTTTTGTGTGTGATGCAAGCCGTGGTCGCTTAGTGCGTCAAGCTTTTCACTGCTGAGCTCAAGGTCATACATTCAATAGCGGCCACGGCGATCGAATTTCGACGGCACCGTAATGAAAAAAGAGGACGAAAAAAGAAAAAGAAACAAAAAGACGAGCGTGTACCTGGATGTGGGTGCACGATAAAGAATCCGAAATTGGTAAAGTCGCTCCGAGTATCTCATTAAGACGTGCCTCATAATCAAAGCGGGCTTTCGGCGCGTAAAACCGAAATGTGCAATTCCTACTGTTATAAGCGAGCAATATTTAAAAAGCGTCAGTTTCAGTCACTATATATATTGCGTGGGTAAGTGCTCTTATCCCACAGTATGCTCCTTATCCCACTTTCTACTCCCTCCCCGTTCACCTCACTAGGGCAGATGAAGTTGTGGTTAAAAGGCTTTAGACCGGGGCGCCCCTTACGCCAGCTGTGATCTCAAAGTGGAGGCGGTTGCATTTACCATGGGGAGCTACATGCCCAGACTGCCCAGTCCCAGTGATGGATAGGCGGATGCGTACCACATAATATGGAGAAGTCCAGGCCTACAATCGGAATGCTCGCGTATGCCACTGCAAGCTTGCCTCGGCTACAGTGACACAACCAGCTAAGACCACTGGGTGCTTGATAACAGATTCCACAAAACGCACTGCTTCAATTATTACACTACACAGGCCACACAACACACATATATTACAGACATACATATGAAGAATTAAGGGTTAAGAGCAATTCGTAATCGAAATAAAGAAACATATAAAAATGAAGTGCGAGAACACGTTACACGGTGTTTCTCAACCATGTCTCCTAGTCCTTTGGGAAATTTCGGCGTCACGCCGAGTTTGCATGTGGCGAAAATGAGGCTCATTTGTTGTTTCCTGCATTGCGAAAATGTTCATTTTGTAGCTGTGGCTACATTTGTAAAGAAAACTGATCGCACAGACTGTCCCCCATTCCAAATTTCACGCATGGTTTGTACCATGAGCAAAATTCATCGTTGATCTAAACAATGCACTTGATTCTATTGCTTGAAAAGAAGAGGCATGCCGTGGTTAATGCGCAGAGGAAATGAAAAGCGTCAGATTTGACCGCAGCTTTTCTATTAAATTACGTATTCGATCAGCGCGGGAGCCTTTAAATGTGTTTCATGAAGAGGGCTACAGAATTTAGCAGGCTTTCCCGGAACAACTATTACTACCCCCGATACTATATTGCCTTCAAGGACTGGCCCCTCACCAGGTCTGACCATATTGAGCTAACAAGCGCACTGCATACCAGGCGCGCTAACGGTCGTGTCTGCTACGTATTACTTTCTTATGCGTCGCGCTAAGAACTTAAATGTTACACGAAGCGCCGTTTGCCGTTCCCCTCGCGGGCACCGCCCTTCCAGAGAGAAAGTCGACGTATATCGCGCAAAGGTGCCTACGTACATGGCAGCGCTGTGACGTCACTCGTAGTGACACGTCACTTCAATAATTATTGATGTCGAAATAATTTATTCGTTTACTATGATTCTTCAAAAGATGAGTTAGAGTTAAGAGAAATAATGGATCATACTAGTGGAATGTCCGCATGTTTTTATTTCACTTCGTGCCGCGTGGTAACAGAAGTACTTTCGTTTCGTCTGCTTGTTCCGATGTAACCCCGTAGCCCGCGCAGACTACGATTCTGTGTCGTTTTCTAGCGTATTCCAGCGCCGCGATCATGCTCCTTCGTCATCTCGCGGCTGCCGTGAAATGCAATAAATCGCAATTGCTACGGATGCGTGGATGTGTGATTTTCCCTTTGTTAATTACTTCTCTCCACCTTGCGGGTTTCTGCAGTATTACGTCATGAAATAATTTCTAAATATATCTCCGCTACTCTCAACACTGCTCATAGCAGCTGCATTTCTTGTGAGTGAAATGCGAAAAGACCCTTTGTACTTAGATTTAGGTGCATGTTAAAGAGCACCTGGTGGTCCACATTTCCGGTGGCCCTTGTAGGGCGAGCCTCATAATCGGAACATGCATTCGGAACCTAAAACACCATATTTATTTATCTCAACCCCACTGTTTCAAAGATTTGGCTGATGCGCATGTCGAAAGGAACGTCTCCTGTGAATTTCATAGACATCCACAGTACTCCAAATATCACAGGAGTTAGCCTCTATGCTCAATAAGTTAAGCACAGAAGTATCAATGACATTCAGTATCGCCCGCCATGGTTGCTATTGTGTTGGGTTGCTCAGCACGAGGTCGCGGGATCGAATACCGGCCATGGCAGCCGCATTTCGACGGGGGCGGAATTCGAACACACCCGTGTACTCTGATTTAGGTACAGGTTAAAAAACCCGAGGTGGTCCAAATTTCCGGAGTACCCTACTACAGCGTGCCTCATAATCAGGTAGGGGTTTGACCCGTAAAGTCCCATGCTATGATTTTTGTGATGTCCAGTATTCAACGAAAGTTAGACCTAGTACAATGTCAGTGGAGCCAGTACTGTAGGAAAAACGCAATATATTATGGCGGAACGGTTAAGGCCAGAAGAAGGAATAAAGAATAGCATTGAAGGAAAGTGAAAGACCCGATATACAGTCTAACGAAGAGCGCGCTCATTTTATAGCTAAGCGGTTAAGCCCAGAAGAATGCATGAAAAATTTGTGTATTTGAGAAATGTTCGCAGCCGCACCGACCGTGAATGGAGCCACAGAGTAACGAAATTTGCGCTCCTTGTAGGGCAAAAAAACTCCATGGGTGCCCTGGAATTTCTGCAAAAGTTTTTATTCGTTCCCGAAGAATACAGGGTGCTAACAATTTCTAATCAAATAATAATTACGTGAAATATCCGGAGCTTGCGTCTTTATATTGAGATCTTCCTTAATGCTGTATAATATGCTAGTCTTCTCGTTTTGCTCTCTGGAGTATATAACATTGTCCATCCAATGCGTAGCTTGATAGCACACCAAGTCATAACATCCTAATTCATTGACCACTAAACACAATGGACTACATGTGCGCGAAAAATAGTGGGAATGGCAAAGGCGCCGCCAAGTTGCTATCTGAAATTTTCGTCAGGCTAACAACATTCAACATATCATGTGAAAACTAGAATTTACATGAGCACGTCCTTGTGGACACTTTGCAGAGCTCATTCCATGCATTTTCGAGAAATATCGTTTGGCCATTTACAAAATGTTTAGCTCATTTTTACCTTGCATTAAGGACTGCATTTGCAGGTGCCTGAACAAGATGGCGCCACTTTGGGAGGCTCCGTATCGCGTTCATTGCGCGCCTCGTCTGAATCGAATCTCTTTGTCGGCGCCTGCGCTGTGGGGCAAAGTTGCAACATGGCCGCGCCCTTGCAGTTCCCGATTTCACAGCATGGGCGCTATGGCGAGCGTTTCTGCTAGTGTTCGTTATATTAACTCTACAGCTGAACGTTGCAGTCTTTTTTACAGTAACACCAGCCGCGGTAGCTCATTGCTTAAAGCGTTTCACTGCTGAGTTCAAGGTCGTCCATTCAATCGCGGTAACGGCAGCCGGCTTTCGGTTGGACCAAAATAAAAAAAAAGATGACAAAAAACAAACACAAAAAGGAAAGAAAAAATGGTCGTGTACATGGATTTAGGTACAGGTTAAACAACAATAAATTGGAAAAGCCAAACCGAGTCCCTCATTGTAGCGTGCTGCATAACTAAAGCTGTCTTTCAGCACATAAAATCCACCATACCAATTTCCGGACTGATGAGCGAGCGAAGTTTCAAATGCATCAGTCTCAGCAACGATAAAAATTACCTGGGCCTGTGCTCTTATCCCTCTGTGTGTGTTTGCTTCTTCCCCTTAACCTTACTAGGGCGGAGGAGATTTTGCTTAAGAGGCGTCGGGCCGGGGTCGCCCTTACACCGGCTGTGATCTCAAAGTTACACTGGTCGCATTTACCACTGCGTGCTACCCACCCAGACTGCTCAGTCCCAGTGATGGATAGGCAGATGCGTACCACCTAATCTGTACAAGTCCAGGCTTGCAATCGGAGCGCTCACCTCTCCTACCGCAAGCTGGCCTCCCCTTTCAGTGACGCAATCAGCTATGACCGTTACATACGTCATGACAGATTCCACAAAACACTACTTCCATTCATACACAAAACCGGCCTCACACAACCCACGTAATACAGATTACATACCAATAATTATGCCTTCAAAGCAAGTTGTTATCGTATTTAAAATATATACTAAATAAAGAAGCGCTCGAACACGTTGCAATGCGTTCATCAGCCACGTTTCCCCGACTCGTGGAAAACTTCGACGTCGCACCGAGGTTGAATGCGGCGAAAATGGATCTCATCTGATGTGTAATGCATGGCGAAAATTTTAAGTTTGTAGCAGGGAGAACATTCGTAACGAAAAGTGGTCCCACAAACTCTCAGTCTTTTCAATGTTTATGCACGGTTTTGTACCATTACTGAGATTTATTGTTGAACTAAACAAGGCACTTGACTAAATTGTTTTAAAAGAGGGGTTATGTTGCGGACGATGCACAGGTGAAATCGAAAGCGTCAAATTTACCCGCAGCGTTTGTAGTTAAGTATGAATGCCAGCAGCGTGGGAGCGCAATAAGTGTGTTTCACGTACGGGGGACTGCACAATTAAGTACGCTTTCCAAGGAGAAGTATTACTGCTAGCGTGATTATATTGGCTTCAAGGACGGGTTGATCAGGTCTGGCCAGCTTGAGCTGATAAGCGCAGTAGATACCACTCAAGCTAACGTTCGCGTCTGCTAGTATTGCATCATTACATGCCACGCAAAGTGTTTAAATTTCAAAGCAAACGCCGTTTGCCGTTGTCTTCACGAGCACCGCCCTCCCACTCAGAAAGACGACGTATATCGGGCAAGTGCACCTATGTACGTGGCAGCGCTGTGACGTCGCCCATAGTGACACGTGACTTCAAAAATTATTCAAGGCGACATCCATCACACGTTTACTAAGTTGTTTCCATAGACCACTTAGGGTTAAGAGAAATGTTGAAACACACAAACGGAATGTGCGCATGTTTTTTTTTGTTTTGGTTAGTTTTACATCGTGGCGTATGGCAAGAGATATGTACTTCCGTTTCATCTGCTTGTTCCCACGTCATGCAGTCGCGCGCGCGAAGGACGAAACTATGTCGTTTTCTACCGTGTTCCATCGCCACGATTATGCTCTTTCCTCATCTTACAGGTGCCTCGTTGCTCGTGAATATGGCAAAGATGAAGTGCTGTCGTGAAGGAGGTGTTCTCGCCAGCTGCGCGGAAAGAAACAAACGCAACCGCTTGTGCGGGAGACCACCCTCCAAAGTGGACTCGTCGTGTTTTCGACAGGTTTATTGACACGCTGACCATACTATTGACCAATGCTAAGACCTCTAGTTAGGAAATAAGTTATACACTGTTGGAGGCCGCAAAAACAATTTAACACGTTTCCACGCACGATCCCGTCGACGCGGCGTAACATTTACGTGCAGTCACAGGAGCCGGCGTGCAGTCAACCTAAATTACATTATTCATTGCTCAGAAAAGAGAAACTGCCATTGTCAAACGCAGTAAGAATAACACTTAAGTGGCACGTGTATGACCACCATGGACGTGACAATCCGCCGACAAAATACGAAGTTCGCATGAGCCATAGGGGAAAGTGGAGAAAAACTCGCCACTGGTGATTTGTCATACAGTGCGTAGGATTCTCCGTACCATTCCCGAGGAATCTTATACCAGGAGGAAATTGTTTGAACACCTTCCTTATACTCCACTCTTCAAACCAAGACTGCCGCTGTTTAGATGTCGAGCCACTCCATAATACAACAGGCACACTGATGATATCCGCAGTAAACTCGTTTGTACCGCCAGTCCTGTTTTGGTAAATGAAAAAAAATATATATTTCCGTGTTGTTTTTTGCTGTCCTACAATTTGCCCGCCGACGTCCTCGCCTGCATTCCAACGCGTCCTCCTCAGATGGTTCTTGCTGTTGTTGCAGACAGAATACTTTCGGTGCGTGCGTTTTCAGCGCGAACCTTCATCGCGGAAGTTTTCGCTTTCGTTGAAAATGTGCCTCTGTAAACGCTGCCTTTCGCACGCATTTACTCGGCGAATTCAGGTCTCTCCCTTCCTCGTCGCTTAGGAACTTTTTAATGCATAAACATTTTTGCCGAGCTCCCCAACCCTGTCACGTGAAAAGTGTATTGCTTCATATGTGCACGAAAACGCATAATTTACAACGTTACGACATTTAGTAGTTGTGACAGTGTGAATACATATGATTGGTAGCGTTTAGCTATGTTGAACAATTTAGAGCAAAGAAAAAAAGATACCCGTAGATTTACCGTCCTAAGAAAACGCGTGGGAAAGCTTATAGTATGGATAAAGCAAGGAAAATGTGAGAGTGGTTGAATGTGAAATTTGCTCTTGGGGACAAATTGAAATTTGCAAGTGGGCCAACCTAACTTTCCTGGGTGAGCCAACTTGAAATGTGGGGTGGGCCTAATTGAAACTTCAACCTGGGGCAACTGCAATTTGGGAATGGACCAGCTAAAATTTAGGAACGAGCCAACTGAAATTTGGGAGGCGGCCAAGTGAAATTTGCAATTAGGCCAACTTGAAATCTGGGGTTGGGCCGATTGCAAATATGCATGTGGGCTAAATTAAATTTAGGGGTAGCTGCAGTTTAATTTTGGGGCGAGTGAACTTCGAATTCAAAACTTGAAATTTCAGGAGGGGCCAACTAGACATTTATGAGTGACCCAATGTCGAAACGCGCTTGCTCTCCGTATTTTCAATTCACTGGCACGATTGCATTGAAGAAGCCGAATGGGAGAGAAATTCCAGATGTCTACTAAAGCCTAAGTAAACATTGCCACTGGAAAGGCCATGGGTAGATGCGGATAAGCTAGGAAAAGCAGGTAAGCAAAACAAAGTAAAAACGAACTCACACTCGAGCCAAACAATGCTTACGCATGAGTAAACAATTCTCTGAATATCTGTAGCTTTTTTGGGAAGGGTATACTCATAGAATTTTCATTTCCAAGTAATGAGAGCAATAACGTCTTCTGCAAACTATTTTCCAGTCAATGATGTGACGGAAATGCCCCGATCTCGAGTGCGCCAATCGCGAGTAAATTCTAACGATAGCTTGAGCCATAGGGTTTCATACAATAAATTCACAGGGTCTCTTATGTTACCCCTAAAACGAAGGAGAGATGCCAAGTGCCGATACATGAAATACGGACACACAACCTGCACATTCAATTTGATTCATTTACTCAACCTCCTCATTCGCTTAGTCACTCACTTATTTTGCTTCGCGTACTTCGCCTAGTCATGCCTCCTAATTATAAAGGACGAAGTTGTTACTCACACCCTAGGTCATGGGTTCTAGCGCCTTAGCTATGTTCTAATCAACTGCGCCTGAATTAACCTCGCATTTATTAACACAAATGGCCGTGGTATCGACTCTCACAAAGGATCATGGTTAGACTCTAGCCAAACGGCGAGCATTTTCAGCCCTAATTAACGCCAAAGGTTGTTGGTTCAATTCCCTGCAAATGTAGAGGGTTCGTAGCCTTTTCGTACCTTTCGTGTCGTCAGCGCTTTTACGCTCATGGGCGACTGACCGATGAGACATAAGGCTTTCGCCTGAATAACTAAACTGAACTCTGGCATTTCGATCATTCGGGCAGTATTGGAATGACGGACAGTGCGTGGATCAGTCTGATCTTCACGCTCGTGGCGTCAGCCGTTTTAGAACGCCCCTCTTTAACGCCGCCCCCCATTCAGTGTTTTGCGGCGTTTCATCACCCGGAGTAGCTTGGCGTCGATGCTGAGGGTGGCGTGATCAAATGACACCAGCAGATCTCGCAGCCACCGCCAGAAGCGGCTCGATGAGTGCGGACCAATCAGCGCTGGTCCGCGTGCCGCTCGTGTGCCTAGACGTGCGTTCGTGTGGAGACGCCGAAACATGCATCGCCAGTAAACGCACTCAAAAACGCTGAATGTGGGTCGGCCTTCAGGTGCGCGTTCCTGCGTTGAGCGTCGGGGGCGTCGGCGTCCCTCGGCCTCACCGAGCGAACGAGCTCCGCAAAGGACGAAAGAGCGAACGCGGAGCAAAGCGGGGGTTGAAACACGGCAGTACGGAAGAGAGCGCGAGAATGGAAACGGTGGAAGTTAGAGCGAAAACATGAGGCAGAAAGCGGAGGAAACGAGCATGGCGAAAGGTTGTGGAAGAAAGCAGAGTGCCACAAGAGACCACAACATGGGGCAACAGTGATGTACGCCTTACTGTGCCGTGACCTCATTACTAAGGCATGCAGCGAGCGCTTGGCGAGTACGTCCACTGATACGAAATATGGAAACAATGCTCTGCCTTGTGCTTCGAAACCACACGCGCGTTTCCGTGTTCCTGCTTTCTTTCTCAACAATAAGTGATGGAACCGGTGGAATTCGAAACGTATAAAGAGCGGCGCTCAAATTTTCCATTATGGAGCATCGTAGTCGTCGGCGAATTCCATTCTAGCTTCATTTACTTTGTCTTTATTGGCCTCCAGTGCCTTACATTTCAAAGCAATCTATATTGCATATGTATAGTTAAGTAACATTGCGAATGAATTGCAACCAATCACTGAGGTCCTTAGCATAGAAATTATAACAGTAAACTTGAAGTTTAATATCCAGAAGGCAAACGAAATGTTCGGTAGTCTGGCAAGGAAGCAAGAATTCATGATCGCCAGTCACCCTCGAGGATATAAGGAATAGTAGGTTTATTTAGGTCACCTACTCACAAAGCACCTAGATCAGGAGAAGAAAATTTACAGCTGAATAAAAATGGGTTCCAGTCATTACGGCAGGCGTTACCTAATTACTGATTGGAAGATTAGCATTTTCGTCGAAAAGATAAGTGTACAATCTATGCATTCTACCAATACCAACATATGGGGCCGAATCTTGGAGAATAACAAAGCTCGAGAACTAGCTAAGGACTGCCAAAGGAAGAATGGAACAAAAAACCTTGGGCGTAACGTTTGGAGACGGGAAGATAACGGTATGAATGAGAGTGCAAACCTCGATGACATCAGGGGGGAAGGGGGGGGGTGAAGTGAAGCTGGGTAGGTATTGTATTGGCCAGGGTAAATAACCAGTGGATCATTAGAGTTACAGAATGCGTAATAAAGAAGGCATGCGCTGTCGATGACGGTAGAACATCATGTTCAATGATGAAATTAGCAACTTTGTGGGCGCAAGTTGGATTGAGCTAGCGCAGGACAGGGTCGATTGGAGATGGCTCGTGACGGTGTGCGGTGTCCGTAGCAGCTATCACCGTTAATGAGAAAAAAGAGCTATTCACTTCCCGGAGGATAAAACCCGGGACTACTGCGCATGAGTCAGCTACTCTAACATTGAGCCGAGCCAGCGCAGCCTAGAGCGCAGTGGAAAAATGCCCTTTAAATGCGTCCTAGGCCGCAAGGAGAGACGCGATACAACATGCGCGCCACGTAGCCTCGATGTGCGCACATTTTTCACTGGATCACCACATGAGGTAGAACGCCACGTAGCAGTTACTGAGGTAGCAGTACAGGGTAAATAGTGAACTCATGAGGAATAAAAGCAAATTATGGAGACGTATAGATATGGATATAATGAAAAACGTGTATGATATACCTGATTATTTCAAGCAGGTTAGGTGAGTGTCCCCGTGCCGTTTCATAAGGAGTGTCATTAAATCTTCATCATCGTATCACACGATTTCACACGCGATGTGACCTGCGCGCAGCGAAGCGTCGGTACGCACAAAGCTTCCATTGCAGTTTCGCATATAATACAGTAAGTGTGACCACCACTTGTTGCCCATTTGATGTAATAGGCAAGCAGTCAATGTGGGAAGATAAATACTGAGGCTCCTTAACAATGTGCGCAAGCACACCCATCCACGTCGCCAGATTTATTAAGAGAAGCCCTGGCGAGTATGATTGGCAGCATTCGAGAACAGCAACCTCGCGAATTTTAGAGCACGCAGTCTCGTCCTTTCTCACTTTTTTAGTTATCCTCTTCACGAAATGAAGAATGTTTGATTTCCAATCCTCGTGGTAAAAAAATCAAATATATAAAAGCAATCTTCTTTCATATAATGGCTTGTGCGTAAGATCGGGTCTGCGTGTAGCAAGCGCACAAACTCGGCGAATGTGCTGAGTCTAACCTCATCGCCTCAGCGCGATCGAAATTGGCTCAAACTGTGTTCGCGGCTCGTGAAAATTGAAGCTTTGCCGCCAACAATTCGTCACCACTTTCCAACCATGAGCCACCCATTTACAGGGAACATAACTTCTGCGAATGCAGCATCTCCTGCCAAACTCGACCTCACGGTCGTCAACTTTGTTGCCTGCCATTATTTCCCAGTATGCTCTGCGTATTCAGCTATATAACTCATAACACAATGTGGCCAATAGCTGAGAAGCAGGAAAAGTATCTGGCTTCAAGTGATTTAAGGAATAATTTTAAAAAATCTGCGCTGCCCCCGCCGCTGCATTTTATGGGAGTGAAATGCCAAAACACCCGTTGTACTTAGAGTAAGGTGCATGTTGAAGAGCACCTGGTGGCCCAAATTTCCCGTGTGCCTGAAAATCGGATCGTAGTTTTGGCACGTAAAACCTTATATTTAGCGCCTGCTGTTTCGAAGATGTGGCCGACGTGCCCAACGTCCACAGGAATGTCTCCAAAGAATTTCACAGACATCATCTGAACTGAAAATGTTGCCGGTGTTGAAGATTTTGGTGAAATAGTTAAGCCCAGAAGAATCGATTAAGTTAGTATTTAACCAAAGCACACTATTTCTATGGTTTCACAGTTAAGCCCAGAAAAGGGAATGAATTTTCGCAATGCAGAACACAAAAGTTCATCAGGATATGGTTCCACGGTTAAGCCCAGAAAAACGAATGAATTTTTGTAATGCAGAACACCGCGTTCGCAGTATGTCAGTGGAGCCAGCAGGCTAACGAAAAGTGCACTCTTGGTACACTAGACACACTCCCCTGTTGGCCTGGCGGCTCGACATATGTTTCTCTAAAGTTCCCGAAGGTTTCTGGACAAATGCAAACAGCTATCAAATAGTATTAACGTAACACATCCGCAGCCCGTGTCTTTATACGAGGATCTCCTTTATACGAAGATGCGTCTGCAAAGGTGGTTGAGAATGGTAAAGAAAACGAAATATACGAAGTATGCTGAAGCACCTAATAACTACGATGAGTTCACTTCTCTGCGTACTACAGATGCCGCTTGCTAAGACCTCGCTACATGTTCTAGGTGCTATGGAACCACTCCTCGCGGCTTTACAATAAGGCATCATGGCGCTATCTTTTGAAAACCAATTATGAAGATCCGCAGTATTGCAGTGGAATGCCAGAGGCCTACGAGGCCGCCTCGAGGACTTTAGGCAATCGATGGATGTTCAAATACCTGTTTCCCGTGGCTGTAATTTGTGAACCAAACATGGCGTCATTACTACGCTTATCTGGATACGTGACACTGTGGTAAAGGAAGAACCACAATATAAGCAAAATGCTCAATATTGTTCATCCGGAATTTAACATGCCTTCGTAAAGACATTCCTCCACATGCTTCCAACGAGTACGTTTGCATAACACTAAAGTGCAAGCGGCGCACATCCTTAGTAATCGGAGGATATATACCGTGAGCATCGAGTGTAGACTATTCATATTTGCTGTCCGTGCTGCAAACTTGTGCGAGTCCCCATTATTCATCGCCGGCTTTAATGTCCACCATCCCTTGTGGGGCTCTGCTTCCTCGAACTCCCGCGGTAGAGACTTGGATGACTTCATGCTTAGTCAAGGCTTGATGGTGATCAATGATGGCTCGCCAAGATGATTTCGAGTCTCGAACAACAGCAGTTCTCTTCACATTGCGTTTGTTTCAAAGAGCTTGCTGCCTGTTACATGATGGTGTACTGATCTTGCCACCCATGAAAATCACCATGAACCAACATATATTCAGATGAAATAGTTGCATCCCCCAGCTCCGCACACTGTCCGCTCTATTGATTGGCCAGCATATCGAGAATCTGTGAACACCGCATGCCAAGCCATCCAATCTCCATCCAACACTGAAGATGTCATCGCGACAATATTACACGACACAACAAAACACCTCAGCGTACCTTCACCTAGATCACCTATTGATGACCAGTACGAGCGACATCACGCGATACGACCTCGAGCAGAAGAGAAGTACAGAAGTACCAAATCAGCATTAGACGCCGCATCACACCGGGCTCTTGTGTCATGTCCTGCGCCACCTTGAGAAGCTCGACAAACAACGCTGGAGATAAATCTGTGGCACTCTGGATCCGAGAAAACATCTCTCTCGAATTTAGAAAATTGTGCGAAGCCTTCGATCGCCTCTACAACAGTGCTCCCGTTCAGCGCTGTAGCCAAACGGCAAGACCGGCGTGAAGTTGAGGTTGCGGATTACTTCTGCAAATTACTTCTGATTTTCTCTAATGGTATAGCAATGATATCACCACTGACCTTTCTACCATCTAGAGATCGCTGTCTCGATGCGCCTTTTACTGTGCACGAGCTGTGACATCTACTTCCCACTGGTCACCTTGTCCAGGACCAGATGAAATTACACACTCCTCTATTTGCCATCTTGAAGTAGGAGCTCGAGAAATTCTCATGACGCTCTATAACTCTACGTTGTAGAGAGCAACTGTGCCTGGCCACTGGAAGTGCAGTCGTCTTGTAGCTTGGCTAAAACCCGGGAAATGCCCACATGATCTCTAACGTTATCGGCGAAAAGCCTTGGTAAGCGGTGTCGGTAAAGAGATGGAGCGGATGGTACTGAGCAGACTGGAATGGCTACTAGAGAAAAGTGATGGCCTTCCTGATTGAATCAACGGATACAGAAGAGGCCGATCGTCTATTGATAGTGCGATCGACTAGAACCTTCTGTTCAACAGGTAAAAAGACGCCATCCCCTGGAATGTGCAATATTTCTGGATGTTAAAGGTGCGTACGACAACATCTTCCACCATTCCATTATTCGGGCTCTTGAAAATATTCAAGTTGGAGGCCGGATGTATGCACGGCTGCACAGTTACCCCAGTGGCCGCATCATTTTTATGTCCACTTCGGATGGCGAGACTGATAGACATGACGTTCACAGGGGAGTTCCACAGGGTGGTGTCCTTAGCCCAATATTGTTCAGTGTCATAATGGTGGGCCTCGAACACGAGCTACCTCAAAGAACGCATACAGCACTTATGCGGATGATAACTGTATATGGTCATCTGGGGTCACACGTCCACAAGTGCGTGCAAGGCTTCAACGTGCGGCTACCATCGCGGCGAAGTACCTGCGCTGTAGAGGCCTGCAAATCTCAGCAACTAAGTGTGCAGTGTTGGTCTTCACTCGCAAATTGATGTCACAGTATCTAATCGTTGTGGACGAAACTGTGCTCCCTTTAGTCCCCCACCAGACATTTCTTGGCGTGATAATAGACCGCAATCTTTCTTTGACCAAACATGCTACTGCGCTAAAGGCTAAACTGACCAGCCTCATACACGTTCTTCGTGTAATATGTGGGCTGAGATGGGGCCCCTCTAAACGAAGCTTGCTCCATGTGTACCAAGCACGTTTTGTGGGCCACATACGCTTCAGCATGCCTGTGCTAACATGGAATCACCTTGTATACACACACTAGAGAGCCTTCAGGCACATGCACTGCAGATGTTTTGGCTTTCCACGCTGCACATCAACTAAGGGCACTATAGGGGAAGCACGGGCTTGTCCAATCGACTGATACAGGTCTTGTGAGCCTGTGCAAACCAATCTTCGCCTGCTGACCAGACACTCAGACCATCCTTTGTCAACCCTATTGACTATTGTTCATTATCACTATTGACTATTGACACTTGACTATTGTTTTTATAAAACAATTGCATGTCACGCAAGCATTATACCTTCAAGCTTCCAGGCCACAAACTTTCCTGAGACACTTCCATGGACATTTCCCAAACCACTGGTGAGGCTTCACATACCCGGAATTATTATTAATGCCATGTTTCCTCAATTGGCCTGAAACAACTCCCCCAGCTGTTCCATATATCTACATTATATAGTGGAACTGTACAACTATATACCGATGATCCGGTCATGTCATCTGCCACAACGGCCGCATTTGTCATTCAATACCTTTGAATTACTCGGTGATTTCAATTAGACCACAAATCGACATCTACGGCTGCGGAACTCGCGGGAATACGGGAAACTCTCCGTTTTATGAGAACGGAGACACCCCATCAATGGTCGGGATCCTGCGATGCCAAATCAACGCTACAGGAGCTAAAATGCTTGTTAAAGAAAGGCCCAAACTGCCTGCTCGTGCTGGAAACCGCCAAACTTCAGCACAGCGCCGAGTTAAGTGGCCATGTGATCACTTTTCAATGGGTGCTTAGTCATAGTTGTGTGATTGGCAATGAACTCACTGACAGTGAGGCAACAGCAGCTTTCTCTTCCTCTGATGAAGTATGGATTGCCTACTCGCGACCTGACACCAACGCCATGATCAAGTCAATCATGCAGGACCCTACAAAGGTATACAGAGCCTGCAATGACAGCGTTCACAGACGCTTACATTTGATCAATCCAGTCACTAAATTATGTTTGCCCCGGAAAGTTAAGCGGAGCAAAGCGTCATTGCCACAAAGGATTCGGCTGGGCGTTGCTTTCACTCGTCGCTACGCGCATCTCATAGGCCAATCGAACAGCCCTGATTGTGAACACTGCCAGATGCATGAAACACTGGAAGACATACTGTGCGATTGCCCAGCATATATGCTGGAGCGAAGGACGTTAGAATGTTTCCTAGCCAGCATTCGCAGGCAACCACTCTCGGAGGAAGCTATTCTCGGCCCATATTCTCACATTGCAACTTCAGTACGTGCAAATAAAGTGTTGTTCAAGTTTCAGCAGGACACCAAACTCATCGAGAGCCTCTAGCAAGGCAACTGTCTCATATGCATCAGCACTCACCACCTTTATCATCATGTATCCCAGTACCCTCACTTCGCTACCCTCTTCCCCAGTGCAGTATAACAGATTACAGCGCACTAGCTCAGGTCAACCTACCCGTCTTGCCTATAAATAAATTCTGTTCTCCCTCTCTCTCTTACTTTTCCGCTAACAAAAAATGCTAGTCTTCTCGTTTCGTTTGGCTGAGTATATATGCCAGTCCGCTATGAAGCTTGATAGAGTACTCGGGCAAGACATCGTAACGATTTTACCGCTAAACATATTAGAGTAAATTTGCGCAAAAAGACATGGCAACCGCAAAGGCGCGGCAAAATTACTGCCTTCGATTTTCGGGAGGCCAACAATAATAAATACATGATGCGAAAACTAGCATTTCCACTAGTGTCCGTAACGACAATATGCAAAACTCATTCCGCGCATTTTCCAGAAATATCAGACGACAATTTATAAAACAATTTTCTAAATTTGATCCTGCATTAAAGGATGCGTTTGAAGGCACGCGAACCGAATTGCGCCACCGCGATGAAAGGAGACTGCGTATCGCGTTCATTGCGCGTCTCGTCTGAATCGAATCTGGTCGACGGCGCATGCGCGGCAGCGCTAGGTAGCAACATGGCAGCGTCCTTGCAGTCGCAGATTCCAATGCACATGCGCTATGGCGAGCGTTTGCCCTACAGTTCGTTACAATAAGTCTATAGATTATCCTTCCAGGTTTAGTGTGATACCAGCCACAGTAGTAAAGCGATTAAGGCGTTTCGATGCTGCGTTCGTCATTATCATCATCATCAGCAGCAGCAGCAGCAGCAGCAGCAGCAGCCTGATTACGCTCACTGCAGGGTAAAGGCCTCTCCCATACTTCTCCAAAAAACCCGGTCATGTACTAATTGTGGCCATGTCGTCCCGGCAAACTTCTTAATCTCATCCACCCACCTAACTTTCTGCCGCCCCCTGCTACGCTTCCCTTCTCTTGGAATCCAGTCCGTAACCCTTAATGACCATCGGTTATCTTCCCTCTGCATTACATGTCCTGCCCATACCCATTTCTTTTTATTGGTTTCAACTAAGATGTCATTACCTCGCGTTTGTTCCTTCACAAAATATGCTCTTCTCTTATCCCTTGACGTTACACCCATCATTCTTCTTTCCATAGCTCGTTGCGTCGGCCTCAATTTAAGTAGAACCCTTTTCGTAAGCCTCCAGATTTCTGCCCCGCAGCTCGGTACTGGTAAGACACAGCTGGTTATAAACTTTTCTTTTGAGGGATAATGGCAACCTGCTGTTCATGATCTGAGAATGTCTGTCAAACGCACCCCAGTCCATTCTGATTCTTCTGATTATTTCCGTCTCATGATTCGGATCCGCCGTCACTACCTGCCCTAAGTAGACGTATTCCCTTACCACTTCCAGTGCCTCGCTACCTATTGTATATTGCTGTTCTCTTCCGAGACTGTTAAACATTACTTTAGTTTTCTGCATATTAATTTTTAGACCCACTTTTCTGCTTTGCCTCTCCAGGTCAGTGAGAATGCATTGAAATCGGTCCTCTGAGTTACTAAGCAAGGCAATATCATCAGCGAATCGCAAGTTACTGAGGTATTCTCCATTATTTTTGATCCCCAATTCTTCCCAATCCAGGTCTCTGAATACCTCCTGTAAACACGCAGGGAACAGCATTGGAGAGATCGTATCTCCCTGCCTGACGCCTTGATTTATTGGGATTTTGTTGCTTTCTTTATGGAGTACTATGGTGGCTGTGGAACCGCTATAGATACCTCTCAGTAATTTTACATGTGGCTCGTCTACACCCTGATTCCGTAATGCCTCCATGACTGCAGAGGTTTCGACAGAATGAAAAGCTTTCTCGTAATCAATGAAAGCTATATATATATATATATATATATATATATATATATATATATATATATATATATAAATATATATATATATATATATATATATATATATATATATATATATTATTAAAGGGTTCGTTATATTCCGCAAATTTCTCTATCACCTGATTGATAGCGTGAATATGGTCTATTGTTAAGTAGCAATTACGCAATCGTGCCTGGTTCAAGGTCGTCAAGGTTCAAGATTCAATGATGTGTTCAAGGTCGTCCAATCAATCGCGGCCACAGCGACCAACTCTGGATGGGAGCGCAATGCAAAAAAGACGATGAAAAGAGAGAAGAAAGGAGAAAGCGCTCGTGTACTTGGATTTAGGTGCACGTTAAACAACCCCAAATTGAAGAAGTCACACCAAGGCGCTCAGTTTAGCGTTCCTCATAATCAAAGCGGGCTTTCGGCGCGTAAGACCCAACATTACAATTTCTAGCGTGATGAGCGGGCAAAGTTTCAAATGCGTCAGTTTCAGCGATTATAAAAATTGCACGGCCAAGTGCTGTTATCCCTACCTGTGTCTGCTCCCTTCCACTTCATTTTACCATGGCGGAGAAAGTTATGCTTAGGAGGCATCAGGCTGGGGTGACCTTTACAGTGGCTGTGGTCTCAAACGGAATGTTCGGATTTACCACTGAGTGCGACGTGCTCAGATTGCTCAGTGCTAGTGATGGATAGACATATGCAGCGTACAACCTAATATGCACAAGTCCAGGCTTACAATCGCAACGCTCGCGTCTCCTATTGCCTCCGCTACAGTGTCGCATCCGACTATAACCGCTGCATACGTTATGAGAGATTCCACAAAACACTACTTCAACTCATATCCAACACAGGCATCAAAGCACACATATAATATATAGATATACAGGTTAATAATTATGCCGTCAGGGAAATTTCGTATTTAAATATACACAATAGGGCATCTGGCATTTATCATCCTTCTTTCCCAGCGCCTTCGGAAACTTCTACGTCACTCCGAGTTTGCATGTGTTGAAAATCGCTCTCATTGTGTATTTATTTGTTTGCGATAATTTTAGGTTGGTAGTTGTGATCCCATACCGAATGAAAACTGCTCCCACGCAGTTTTATGCGCGGTTTGTACTACAACCCTAATGCATTGCTGAACAAAATTAAGGCCTTGACTATATTGCTTGAAAAGAACGTGCATGCTGCAGGTAATGCCAGACGAAATCAAAAGCGAAAGATGTAGCCTCAGCTTTTATCATAAACTACATGTTCAAGCAGCAAAGGAGTGTTTCAAGCCTGTTTCACAAACAAGAAGTTGCAGAACCTATTATGATTTCCGGGGACAAGGATTACTGCCATGAAGATTACATTGACTTCACGGCCGGGTCCGTCATCAGGTCTGGCCATCTTGAGCTGACAAGTGCATCGCATCCGTACCCGCTGCGCAGAATGCTGAAATTTCAAAACCAAACGCCGTTCGGCGTTCTCCTCACAGGCGCCACCAACCCACCGAGAGAGTCGACGTATATCGCGGAAGTGCGCCTACGTAGAACGCGCCGCTGGGACCTCGCTCATAGTGACACGTGACTTCAAAAATTATGCAAGCCGATATCATTTATTTGCTTATTCGGTTGCTGAAACAGACGACTTAGATGTTTTATAAGCAGTGATATAAAAAAAACCGAATGTCTGCATGTTTCTCTTTTACTTCGCGCCGCATGGCAAGAAGGATATACTTTGGTTTAGTCTGCTTGTTCCTACGTCACGCAGCAGCGCGCCGAGATCGAAACTATGTCGTTTTCGACCGTGTTGAAACGCGCAAAACCACGCGGTGCGCGAAACGAGGCAGACACAACAGCTCATGCGGGAGACTATCCATATTAGTGCACCACTCAGGAGAAACACGGCAAAAAAAAAGAACGAAAGTGCGGCCCTAGACGAATTCGTCACGCAATCCTACGGCTGCGCTATGAGAGAACGCAGGGAATTAATTTTGCTTGCGGACGCTAGTCAGTGCAAGTGAAGAGAGTCTGTATTTTGGCGGTGACGCTCGCCTACTACAATCATGGTTTAACGTCATTTCAAACGTACGTACATACATACATACATACATACATACATACATACATACATACATACATACATACATACATACATACATACATGTTGTATGTATGTATGTATGTATGTATGTATGTATGTATGTATGTATGTATGTATGTATGTATGTATGTATGTATGTATGTATGCATGCAACATGCTAACATGCAAAACGGCTCTCTCCACAGTGTCCGCAAGCTTATTGCTTCCGACAGGCAGTATCCACGAAAACGTCTAGAGGAATTTCATTTCTTTGTTCTTCGGTGGGTAATATCCATAACGTACAATCTCGAGGACCAACATCTAAGACCACCTCTTTGAGGTGTAGGAATTGATTTGAAGGCGGACTTGGGATCGAAATGCCCTATCCACAGTTCAACTCGATCTCTACAAAATGAACGCTTGATACAAGGAAACCTCACGGGCGTTGTGTCATCTATATTTAAGCTTGGAAAAAAGTCTAGGCTGCGCTTCATGTCTTCTTTAAACAAGATCCTAGATTGGATAGATTAGTTTAAAGTTTTCTTTATAACAAACCGCGTAATGGCGGCAACGTACGCGTTGGGAGAAAATAGCCACGTGCGGCTCGTTGAAACGAATCTGTATGCTGGTGAGGCACTATGTAAATTCTCTAAGCTTACGCGCTGATTATGTATATACAATATAGTTCTTATGGTTATACTTCTTCGTTGCGCATATATCGATGACTATTATAGTATATAGCATAGCATATGCATATAGCATAGCATATAACCGCGTGACAGTCGCTTAAAAATGACAGTCCATTGAATAATTCCGTGACGAATTCATCAATTTTTCAGACGATGAGATTCCCACCACAGTAGCAATAAATCTTCAAATTTTCGTAACCACGCTTTCCACCTCCACGAAGGAGTTTCAACTTTCATAAAAGAAATCACGAAATCTGTCTGCAATATCTTTCTCGCAACTACAAGCTCTGGTTCTATATATTTTGCATAGCTAAAGATACTACTTAAAAGCTTTAGGCCCCTTGGCAAATTTAGTTTATAGACTGTCAACTGTAGGGAACCGTGACAGGAGGGTTTTACTGTAAATGTATTTCAAAGGGGTTCGTAACGATAAATGAAAAAAAAATTAAATGAGGCGTTGCCGTGCTTTCAGAAGTCCAGCTTCATCGCAAACGTTTACACTTTCCCAGCGTAGACTAGCGTCCACAATTGTCACAGCCCACAGCCGTGCCACCTTTCTCTTCGTCTGACCCAACCTTCACCATTGTGTTCCCCGTTCTTATGCGAACCTTTTTCGCTTCATTCACCTGATTCCCTCTGTGCCCGCTCACATATGCTGTAGTTAGAGAACCCGTCATGTTCACATCAATACCCTCGCTCCCCTTTTTTCCCCTTCAATTAGTTGTTTTGCTCCTTCACGCAGGTAAAAATGTGGTATTTCCGTTTTGCGTCAGTTGATTTACTTAGGTCACGTGCCAAAATCACTGACGCTGTAGGGAATGCGTCTAACGAAAAAGCATTTTTCGGCAGTGAGCTTCAGTCTCTGGCAGAGAGCGGGGCTGCTTAAGAAAAAGGACGCCCCGGCTCTGCTTAAAATTGCAGCCATTCTGGCTCCGTGCATCAACTTGATATTTTCCATGCACAATTAGCACAGCGTGATCCAGGCACACGCTTGTCTCTTTGTCCCAGCCTGGGGAGGCACCCTTTATAAAAATGCTCCATACGGTTAGGAATACCGATCCTCTCCAATATTTCGAAAGCGGCGTAAAAGTGTTTCACAAACAGCAGTAGCGTTTTGCGAGGCCACGGATAATTGCGTCTTCTCGATTCACAGTATATGCTACGGCTTTTGTGGTATATAGAGGATCAATATACGAACCAATTACTTCAACCAAGAGTCGTCTTTGCGAGCGTAAGCTCGTTCCTTGCTTATATATAGCGCCGAAAAAGTAGGGCTAGTGAAGTCATTTACTAAATTGACTACAAGACAGCCGAGCTGTCTTTCGCTCACTGCGCCACAAATCTCGGTTCCGCGTGATGAAAGCCCAAATTGGTTGAAATGCGTCACAGACCATAAAGCCAAATTTCTCCCCATGCTGTAGTTCAAAAATGCGTTGGCGCCGTGTACAGGTGTACAACGAAAGCAAGAGTACGCCGGATGCATAAGAAAGAGGCTACATCCTAAAGCTGCGGTTCGGCGAAAAGGTGAACTTCACATACGTAGCCGGACCTTTTGACTTCGGTGACGTGTCCAGTGCATAACGCATGCATATGACGCCTATGTCGTGCCGCTAGCTTGTTGCCAGGTAAAGCCAGGTAAGGTGCAGCGGAGGCGTAGAGGTAGAGCATGCGCCTCGCGTGCAAGAGGAGCGTGGTTCGATTTCCGGACCCACACAATTTTCCACCGGATTAAAAAAAAAACGCGTGTTGATAAATTGCATCATTTGGCCTGGAGTGCAGTCTGATTCCGGTGACCAGAACCAGTAACGCACTCCCTCACCAGAGCAGGATTGGCCACCCTGGTGCAGTACTTTGCCATAACCTCCTATACGAATACAACAATAAAACTCCGGCGCTCAGTCCCCAAAAGTTGCGAAGCAACTGACCACGGCTGTGGTCAGACCTGTGACGCAGCAAAGGGTGCTAAGAATCCCTGGATCCGGACAGGCCGCCATTGGAATCTGAACCTGGCAACGTTTAACGCTAGAACGTTACTTAGTGAGGTGGGCGTAGCAGAGCTATTGGAGGAATTAGAGGGTAGCAAATGGGATATAATAGGCCTCAGTGAAGTTAGGAGGACAAATGAAGCATATACAGTGCTAAAAAGCGGGCACGTCCTGTGCTACCAGGGCTTAGCGGAGAGACAAAAACTAGGAGTCGGATTCCTGATTAATAAGGATATAGCTGGTAAAATACAGGAATCCTACAGCACTAACGAGAGGGTGGCAGGTCTTGCTGTGAAACTGAATAAGAGGTACAAATTTAAGGTCGTAGAGGTATAGTCCGTATGTAGTCTACGCCCCTACATGCAGTCATGATGACCAGGAAGTCGAAAGCTTCTGTGAAGACGTGGAATCGGCGATGAGGAAAGATAAAACAGAATACACTATACTGATGGGCGGCTTCAATGCCAAGGTAGGCAAGAAGCTGGCTGGAGACAAGTCAGTGGAACAATATGGCATAGGGACTAGGAATAGAAGGGGAGAGTTATTAGTAGACTTTGCAGAACAGAATAATATGTGGATAATGAATACTATCTTCCTCAAGCCGGATAGCCGAAAGTGGACGTGGAGGAGCCTGAATGATGAGACTAGAAATGAAATAGACTTCATACTCTGCGCTAACCCTGGCGTAATACAAGATGTGGACGTGCTCGGCAAGGTGCGGTGCAGTGGCCATAGGATGGTAAGAACTCGAATTAGCCTGAATTTGAGGGGGAACGGAAGTAACTGGTGCATACGAAGCCGATCAATGAGTTAGCGATAAGAGGGAAAATAGAGGGATTCCGGATCAAGATACAGAGCAGGTATTCGGCTTTAACTCAAGAAGAGGACTTTAGCGTTGAAACAATGAACGACAATATTACGGGCATCATTAAGGAGTGTGCAATAGAAGCCGGTGGTAACTCAATCAGACAGGATACCAGTACACTATCGCAGGAGACGAAAGATCTCATCAAGAAACTCTAATGTATGAAAGCCTCTAACCCTACAGATAGAATAGAACAGGCAGAACTTTCGAAGTTAATCAACAAGCGTAAAACAGCTGCCTTAAAGAAGTATAATATGGATAGAATTGAACATGCTCTCAGGAACGAAAGAAGCCTAAAAGCAATGAAGAACAAACTATGAATTAGCAAGAATCAGATGTATGCGTTAACAGACAAAGCCGACAATATCATTGCTGACATGGATGAGCTAGTTCAAGTGGCAGAGAAGTTTTATAGAGATTCACACAGTACCAGTGTTATGCAGTACAGGTCTAGAGGAATTTGAAATCCCCGAAGTAACGCCGGAAGATGTAAAGAAAGCCTTGGGAGCTATGCAAAGAGGGAAAGCAGCTGGGGAGCATCACATAACAGCAGATTTCTTGCAGGATGGTGGGAAGATTGTTCTAGAAAAACTGGCCACCCTATATACACAATGCCTCATGACCTCGAGCGTACCGGAATCTTGGAAGAACGCTAATATAATCCGAATCCATAAGAAAGGGGTCACCAAAGACTTGAAAAATTATAGACCGATCAGCTTACTGTCCGTTGCCTACAAAGTATTTACTAAGGTAATCGCAAATAGAATCAGCAACAACTTAGACTTCTGTTCACCAAAGGACCAAGCAGGATTCCGTAAAGGCTACTCAACAATAGACCATATTCACACTATGAATCAGGTGATAGAGAAATGTGCAGAATATCACCAACCGTTATATATAGCTTGCATTGATTACGAGAAAGCGTTTGATTCAGTCGAAACCTCAGCAGTCATGGAGGCATTACGGAATCAGGGTGTAGACGAGCCGTATATAAAAATACTGAAAGATATCTATACCTGGTCAATAGCCACCGTAGCCCTCCATAAAAAAAGCAACAAAATCCCAATAACGAAAGGAGTCAGGGAGGGAGATATGGTCTCTCCAATGCTATTCACAGTGAGTTTATAGGAGGTATTCAGAGACCTGGATTGGGAAGAATTGGGTATAAGAGTTAAAGGAGAACAACACCTTACTAACTTGCTATTCGCTGATGATCTTGCCTTGCTCAGTAACTCAGGGAACCAATTGCAATGCATGCTCACTGATCTGGAGATGCAAAGCAAAAGGGTGGGTCAAAACATTAATCTGCAGAAAACTAAAGTGATGTTTAACAGTCTCGGTAAAGAACAGCATTGATTATGTCAGCGGTAAAGAACAGCAGTTGACAATAGGTAGCGGGGCACTAGAAGTGGTGAGAAAATACTTCTACTTAAGGCAAGCAGTGACCGCGGATCCGGATCATGAGAGTGAAATCATCAAAAAAATAAGAATGGGCTGGGGTGGGTTTGGCAGACATTCTCAGCTCATAAGCCGCAGGTTGCCTTTATCCCTCAAGAGGAAAGTATATAACAGCTGTGTCTTACCAGTACTCACGTATGTGGCAGAAACCTAGAGGCTTACGAAAAGGGTTCTACTTTAATTGAGGACGACGCAACGAGCTATGGAAAGAAGAATGATGGGTGTAACGTTAAGGGATAAGAACAAAGCACATAGGGTGAATGAACAAACGCGAGCAAATGACATCCTCGTTGAAATCAAGATAAAGAAATGGGCATGGGCAGGACATGTAATGAGGAGGCAAGATAACCGATGGTCAATAGGGGTTACGTACTGGATTCCAATGTAATGGAAGCGTAGCAGGTGGCGGCAGAAAGTTAGATGGGCGTATGAGATTAAGGAGTTTGCAGGGACGACATGACCACAATTAGTACATGACCGGGGTGTTTGGAGAAGTATGGGAGAGGCCTTTGCCCTGCAGTGGGCATAACTAGGCAGATGATGATGATGAAGGCTTAAAGATAAATCGCCAAGTATATGTTTAATTATAGGGAGAACTTTTTTAGTTTTAGCCCGAAAGAATAAAAAAATAAACCGATGTCTAAACACATTTTACATTTCTTCGCCAATGCTCGCGTCAGCGAACCGTTGGGACTAACACTAGACGTGACGTGTATCTTGTTGCCAGTAAGTTCATTTATGGGTAAACTGTTTAGTTTTAGCGAGGAATGGTAAGATAAAAATAAAACGTTGTTTCAATTTATTTCACGTTCTTTTTTCGATGCTAGCGTCAGCTAACAGAGGTGATGAACACAACGCGTGACGTGGTTCCGGTTGTCAATTTTTTCCGAGTGTCCCTCCCTTCTTGATGAATTTATTTCTCTATGGCTAAACGGGTAAGGCGAGAGAAATGCAAGAATCTTAGTATTAAGCCAAGCGGTAAACAAGATGGAACTGTCAATGGAGTCAAGCCTAAAGAGAAGCGCCATCTTGGTACGTCACACAAAATTAATTTCACATTCCTTTTGTTTGTCGATGCTCGCGTCAGCTAACGGATGGAACAAACACTAGGCGGGACGTGTTGCCAATTTCGACGAGTGTGCCTTTTGCTTAATTTGTTTCTCTATGGTAAATAAGCTTCTGAATATAAGATCATTATTCGAGCCCGCCAATGGAGCCAGCTGCAAAACGAAAGGCGCACTCTTGGTATATTATAGAAACTCCATAGTTGCCCTGCAATCTCTACCTAAGTTTCTCGTCCCGTCTAAAACGCAGCTGTGCTTATGGAAATACTGATAAAACTGTATTTACGCAAAATATCCGCCGCAAATGTCTTCATATGGAGACATCCTTTTCTCCTAGTGAAGAATGCAAGTCTTCTCGTTTTGGTATATGGAATATAATTACTCTTTCACTACGTAGCTTGACAGCGCACTAAGACATAACATCATGATTTTACCGGTGAACACAGTGTATTACATCTTCGCGAAGTGGCAATCGCAATGGCGACGCGAAGTTCTTCCCTCCAATTTCTGTCAAGATCACAATAAATTATGCAAAAAACGAGCCTTTACACGAGCCCGCCCATACGGAAAATGTGTAAAACTCATACCGTGTATTTTTGAGAAATATAGGATGGCCACTTATAAAACATTTATCCAATTTTTACCATGCCTTATATGATGCCTTTGCAGGCCTCTGAAATAGATCACACCACCATAATAGAGAGCTTTAGCAGAACGTTTACGGTTTGCTCCGCTGAGACCGAGACCGGCGTACCATAACAATTGGCACATTGCCAATGAGCAGAACGCTACCGGGAACACAGACGCGCCTGCGCATAATGCTCACTGCAGCAGCGGAACATAGAACGCTGCCAAGGTTCCGTGAGGAACTCGATTTTGCGAAGCGTCAGGGTGCGGCTAATTGCCGTCTTCGTCGTTTTACAGCGCAGCGGAGAGGACGTAACTCGCGTTTCTATGAGACGCGCTTGTTAGATGAGCGAAGTCAATGCTTTCTATGCAGCCAAATGTGTGTGGAGCGCAGTGTAAGCAATGCTCTGCTAAAACTCTCTAATGAAGGGAGGCTCCGTATCGCGTTGATTGCGCGTCTGGTCTGAATCGCATCTCGTTGTTGGCGCATGCGCGGTGGCACAAAGTGGGCGCATGTCGGCGTCCTTGGAGTTGCCGATTTCGCGTAACGGGCGCTGGAGTTCGTTATATTAACTCTATACGTAGTATGCCTGTGTCGTCACATCGGCAGCTGTCGTCGGCTTCCGCACTACCTTCCGCCATCATGGGGCACCTTATCAACAAGCGCGCGCATAGGCTGGCATAGGCCTATAGGTTCCCCAACATGGCGCTGCCCTAAACCGGAAGCCGCGGAGTATCGTTGAATGACGTACGCGCATACTTTGCATAGGTGAACGTTGCAGTCTGTTTTCTGTGTGATGCCAGCCGCGGCAGCTTAGTGCGCAAGTAGTTTCACTGCTGAGCTCAAAGTCGTCCATTCAATCGCGCACATGGCGGACGAATTTCGACGGAAGCGAAATGGAAAAACAAGACGTAAAAAGAAAGAAAAAAACACGCGTGTATTTCCTGGATTTAGGTGCACGGTAAAGAAACCAAAATTGGTAAAATCACTCTGCGTCCCTCATTAGAGCGTGCCTCATAAGCAAAGCAGGCTTTCAGCGCATAAAACCCAACAATATATCTTCTAGCGTTATGAGCAAGCAAAGCTTCAAAAGCGTCGGTTTCAGCCGATGTATATTGCGTGGGCTAGTCCTCTTATCCTACCCTTGCCTGCTCCCTCTCCCTTCATCTTACTGGGGTCTAGGAGGTTGTGGTTTGAAGGCTTCGGGCCGGGGTGGCCCTTACACCGGTAGTGGTCTCAAAGTGAAAGTGGTCGCATTTACCACTGGATGATACGTGCCCAGAATCTTCAGACAAAGGGAAGGATAGGCAGGTGCAGCGTACCACCTAATTTGCAGAAGTTCAGGCTTACAATCGGAACGCTCGCTTCTCCTACGGCAAGCTTGTCTCCGTCGGATGCGTGACAACACATTCCACAATACACTGCTTCAATTATTATCCTACAGAAGCCTCACACAAAAAAGGATCTGCTCGAACACATTTAGGGTTTTTATCAACCATGTTTCAGCGTGATTTGCGAAATTTCGACGTCACGCCGATTTTGCATGTGGCGAAAATGGGGCTCATCAAATGTTTTATACACGTACAAAATTTTTAGTTTGTTGTTGTGCTTAAATTTGTAAGGAAAGCTGGCCCCACACTTTGTCCCTCATTTTAATTTTACGCATTGTTGGTGCTACCAGTACCTAAATTCCGAAAAATACCGAAATTACCGAAAACAGTTGTTTATATTGCTCGAGAAGTAGAGACTTGCCGTGGCTAATGCGTAGATGAAATCAAAAGCGTCAGATTTAACCACACCTTTTGTGGTAAATTATTTATTCGTGTAGTGCGGGACCACATTAAACGTGTTTCATGAACGGCGGCCTGCTGAATTTAGTACGCTTTCCTGGAACAACTATTACTACCCCCTATGTTATATTACCTTCAAGGCCGGGCCCCTCACCAGGACTGGCCAGTTTGAGGTAACAAGCGCACTGCATACCTGGCACGCTATTGATTGTGCCTGCTAAGTATTACATTCCTACTCGCCGTGCAAAGCCCTTAAATTTCAAACCAAACGCCATTTGCCGTTCTCCTGGCGGGCACCTGCGTCCCAGCGAGAGGATCGACGTAAATCGCGCAAGTGCGCCTGCGTATATGGCAGCGCTGTGACGTCGGTCATAGTGACACATGCTAAAAAAATTAGCCAAGCCGACACCATTTATTCCTATATTATGTCCTGACCCACATCAACTGGCCTTCAAAAGAACAAGGATAACATGATCCAGTTAGGATACTTTTTCAGCGACATTCCGAGTAATGCCAAAGGTTGTGAAGTTTGCCGCCAGTTGCAAGAGTAGCTCGATATCCAAAACAAGTGAAATCTTTGAAAGCTTAGGTTGAGGAAAGTGACCAAGTGTATCACACCAGTGGTTATTAAATATAAATAATTCGCCCAGTAATAATGCCCCTGAAGGTCACTGGCAGAAATGTCCGACCTTATGCATATAGGGGCAATACAATTACGATACAGCTGTTGAAGAAAGAAAATACGATGATCATAGGCTGTTTTTGAGTGTCAAATACGGAATTTACTATTTTATACGGGATTTCTCTTTACAATGGAAGCGCTGAAATTTCCCTACAAACCGAGATATACCATGCTTGAAAAGTGTTCTGACGCTTGCCCCAATTTTTCAGCGCCTTATATAAATGTGCAACGAGCTTACGTATGCAAAGATGACCCTTCGTTCAAGCAATTAGTTCGTACAATAATTCTTTATATGTCATAAAAGCGTTGACATATACTATGAATCGAGAAGACCAATTATCCGTGGCCTAGCAAAAAGCGACAGCATTTTATATGTTACTTCCAGCTTTTTGATGAAAAGTTGTATATCGCTCAGTCTGCCAAGTAATATGTCAAAGTACATTATGCTCACTAGACTGGAGGAATGAAAGCTGCTTTTTTTCTAACGTGCTTGCCTATGCTTGCCGACTTAATTAGAGCAATATACCTTCGCAGACATTTACTCCAGAAGAAAAAACTGAGGGCCAGTGCATATCAACATTGATTAGAAAAGAATAACTATTCCTGAAGCGAAACTGCCCTCGACCGTCTATAGGTGTGCGAGATAAGGTGAACGTCTGATGACGTGAAAAACTACCTGCTAGCATTGTGCGTGTTGTTAATCCGTAAGATTTCTGAATGGAGTGGGTCGCCGTTGAGAAAACACATCAGCAACAGCTGAACATAGAACGAGGGCACTTACACCGACTTAGCGAAAATTATCATAGACAGTGAGAGCCATGTGCTTTGCTTTCCGATACGAGTTGAGGCACAAAGAAAACGATTAAAGAAGTCGCAGTTTCTCCCGAAAGCCAGAAGTGTTGATTACAATAGCAAATTATTTGATCAGCTATACGAAGTAAGAATAGCAGTTTTCTCGGCGGCGCATATCGGAAACATTGCTTACTAGCAAGAGCGGTGTCAGGTCAGAGCACGCAAGCAAACATCCCACTCGTTTAGGGCGGACACTCGCTGTCAGAACGCTGCCAAGGTCGATCCAAATGGGTCGCGAAGCTTCGGACGAAAAGCGATTCAGTACGGATGGTCACCCCCATCAGCAAGGGCGGTTATGGGAGCAGCGATTGAAGCGCGACTCTGTTTGGAGGAAACAAGCATTGCGAAAGAAAAAAGCGTTTTTTTTTTAATTTAACCGAGACGCAGATACATTCAATGAAAATAAAATTCGTGGTCAATGTTATATGTTCGCGACAAATTAAGAAAATGCAAATTCCTTTAGTTTTATTACTATTAGTAGACACATTTCATTTCAGCGCCCATCGTTACAGGGAGCGTTGACGTCACTGTCACTTGCAATGCAATGCGCGGCTTGAAATGTGCAGAAAGACACGCTCGTAAAGTTCACCTGTTGAAATACCCCCCCCCCCCCCCCCCCGCTTTTCACACGTTGTTCTTGTATGCTTGTCGATGTTTGTCTGAATTTGGTTAAGCGGGTACCTTCATCGCTTCTTAAGCTGTTCGGTCAAAAGTAGTGAGTTACGACAGCCAGATAATTGTGCGGTAGTTTCCGTGCGACTGCGCTGGCCGACGGGCTTGGCATCCGACGATAGGATCAGCACTCTACACTTAAAGCTTTCGTCGGCCAACAAAGAAAATATCTTCCGTGAAGGGGTGCGATTTCGGCAACCATGCGGCTGGCCTATTCCTGCATCGCTTTCTGCGCTGAAAGCTCGAAACGCCCATCAAGTCGAATGGCGGCACATTTGTATAAATAGCTCCAAAGGCAGACCAACAAACCAAATTTCATGCCTTCTAAAACAAAATGACGTCGCTTCTGCTTTTAACGGATATGGCGTCGCTATATGTTTTCTTCCGTCGGAAGTGTTCCCTCCACGTACAGATAGCGCTTAGCTCCATGAACCGCAGATGAACTGCCATGTTTTGAACGTATGGGGCTCCTATGGAAGCTAAGCTACCAGGTAACTACTTACCTTGACGCTGCTGTCCGCAAGCGCGGGAGCTGCAGCGAGCGAAGTGCCCTTTCTACGGTTTGTCGCTTCAACGGAAGTGTGGCGAGAACACAGCGTGCACCAAGGTATGAGCCGCCCACAGATTCCTTGCAAGATACGGCGCGCGCCAATGCGCGCGGCTATGCAAAGTGCGAACTTTTTGGCGGAGGCGCAGCCGCCCCTCCCCATTTTCCCTTTCCATATATGGCGGGCGAAGTTGAGGAGCGATCCTCACTTCCGCGTGCGGCCGGTCGAGAAATGCGCTGTTGCCGTCGCAGCACAATGGCGACCCCACCTCTCCCTCCCATCCATCTTCCCACGGCTTTCCGACCGAAGGAAGACTGCGCGTTTGCTCTCTCCGCTTCCTTCCATCGAGCGCGCGAGATTGAGCCGCCATCGCCGTCTTCCCTCGCCTGCTTTCACTCGCACATACAAAATACCACGCCCGGCGACGGTGTTATCGCGCTTCCACTTTAAAGGGACACTATAGCTGAATGATAAGTCGATGTGGAGTGTTCAAATACCAATGCAGAAACCTCGAAAGGCTTGTTTCCTACCAAGAAAACACTTAATTTACGAGAAAATTTCATCTGAAGCGTCCCAATACCTTTCTCGAAATTCACATCTCCCGGTAACTAAACGAGGTGAGTGGTGACATTACGTACTCCATCACCACCATTCGCTGCCGTCAATGAGTAAAACGGCGCCCGACAGACGGCGGTATACCTAGCCAAGTGGTTTCGCCACTGCAGCTGCTTATTCATCCGGTGGCGCAGAGCATTCGCGCATCCCGCGACATCACATGGAAGTTGAATTCGCTGCTACTTGAAGTTTGTGCGAGTTTGGCGAGCGAGCAAAAGCAGCGCAGCTCTACGCCATAAGGAGACTACTGAAACGCTAAAGCGTGGGCGTCGCGCAGTTGAGCGAAAACGAAAACTTTCGACCGCCCGTGTCGTTGTCGAGGATATTTCGATGCGTATATTTTTTTTCTAAAGGTGAACTAGAACTGGACAAGTACTGTTTTATTTAGTCTTATAATACAATACAGGAATGTTTTTTTGCAATCCGTGTTTGAATATGAGGGACATAATTTAACTGAGCAGTGATTTCGTTTTGTCCCAGTACTTGAAGGTCCGGGTTTTAATCATGCCTGGCATTTACCTCAATTTCTCGATTATTAAGGCTCTGTTGTTCACAATAATCCTGAACCCATAGAGATTATCGAGCCTTAATCTATCAGATTAGCTTGATTTATTATTTGCCTTTGTGTCCCTTTAACCCTACACCACACATAACCTTGCGGACGCGCGCAAGTTTGCGTCCACGCACCCACGCATGCGCGTGCAGTGCGGCATGGCTCGTACGCGTAGAAACGGGGCACGATCTGGGTCAACAGTCTCTCTAGTATAGTGATTCAAAAAAGGTCATTCCAAACTACACAAGAGGACTGATAGCGTCCCAAGCGTAGAATATGCTATCTGGCACTCCTCTCTCAAGGCAACACCGTGTCCAGATCATCTGGGACCCTGTTCACTCGGGTCTGGCTGGATAGGAAGCCTCCCACGATGCCGCCAGGGTTCTCGCACATCGGGCGCATCGTCCTTCTCCTGAGTCTTCCGATGCTGACCAGCCCTCGGTTCTGCATCGCCGTCACGCGCGGTACCGAATGGTCACGTTCAGAGAAATCCTCCTCCTCTACCGCAGAGAGCCGTTACACTACCCCCCAGCACACAAAACAATGAATGAATCTCAATCCACCATTTGGCGACTACTTCAGACTCCAACGGTTGCATTTGGAGGCGATCCCAGCTCTGGCAACCAGTTGTAAGAGTTGAGGAGGACTTTGGGATGAAAACTTTGAGGTTTATTTACATTATTTACAGTGAGACGACCGAGAAATTAACAGTCATAGAAGTCATTACGGGCCGGCAGCAACTCGGACACTGCAGCCCATGGCATGAAGCTCGAAACAAATCAATGAAGGAATGCCCCAGGAATGCTCCCGGTCTCTGGCCTTAAGCCCTTCGGTGTCTCGAAGACACGTCACGTTCGGCCAAAGGGCGAGCCCGCTCAGGTGGCGCCATTTTCTGCCAATCGGCTAGCCCGCTCAGGTGTCGTCATTTTCGGCCGATGGTAGGCGCCCGTGCGATTGTGTCACACACGGCGGAGAGTGTCGCTCCTTGGTCCCCAATTGTCCGATTGCTTACTTCTCTCTGCGGTCTTGCCGCCCCGGCAAGACCGCAGAGAGAAGTAAGCAATCGTCAGTTACTCGTAAGTTACCGTCACCAAGGCGGACACGGTCACTCCTTGGGCCCCAATTAATTGTCCGAGGGCTTTCTCCTTGCGATATTGCCTTGCTGAATTGCAAGCGCCGTCACAAATTGGCGGAAGGGGGCGACGCTGCCAGGATTTCACGGTGCACTACATCCGTCTTGCCTCTTGGGCCCACGTTACCTGGAACAGTGCCAGGCTCTCGCTTCACTTTCGGGAAGAGTCAAGCAGTGAATAGCTCCACCTGCGGCACACGAGCTGGGGGACGCCAACACGTTAGCACGTGCCGCGCGTCGGGATTGTGGTATACCTGCTTCTGCGCTCCTTAATTAGCTGTGGCGCGATTCGACGTGGTCTGCTGAATTCGAAGGAGGCTCAGGAAAAGGTCCCGTATCTAACACAACTTAGCCGAACGCCGCGCTGTACAACCGCATTTACTTCGACGCATACTCCCCACTCTGCAAAGCCTGCGAGGCCTGCGGTGACCTCGATCACATTATCTGGCAATGCCCTCAAGCCTCACCCACAAACACCTACCACACTAACACTGCACGCATCATAACTACGACCGAACATTGGGAGACTGCTGCACAGCTTGGACCCTGAGGGGCAGCTCTGGGCCGTCCGGATGGCCGAAGACGCCACCAGAAAGCAAGGACTGGCCGCCGTGTGAGCAAGGGGGGACTAGGGGATAGTCTCCCGACCCCCGCCAGCCCTGGACCCCATCACGAACATATTAAAGTTTTATCTCTTTCTTGGGCTGCTTCGCATCAGCGCGCTTGGCTTCGCAGCTATGGCGTGGTACATTCAACTCTGTGAATATATATAACATGCAAGAAAGTGCTTATTCTTTCTTTCCGTTCTTATCTAACCGCTTTAAATACGTAATAATTGCAATGACAGATATCGAAGCATATTGAGGCACTTTCAATACCTGAGTACGAAGTCGCATTTTCCAAGGCGTCTATGAGGGCGCCCAAAGAAAGCATGTTGTCGCTCGCATGGAGGCGCGTGTGTGTGGATGCAAGCCACGATTGCTCGCGAGGCGTGGCAGGTGCAAGACGCGTAGACGCGATCTTGCGCACGTTCGCAAGCATACGTGTGCTTTGGGCTTCATACGGAACCTGAAGAGGACGCCGACGGCAAAAACGTGCCAATTGTAATGCTATTACAATAAATTGCGTCACCGTGATAAATGCCTCCATTTCCAGTTTGCAGTCTTTCACGTTGAAGGCGCGCAGGGTACAACTCGAAGTGTGCCGTGGAAGTTTTAAAGTTAAATTACACGAACGCTTGCTGGCGCGTGAAAGTTCACGCCCCCGTGCCTTGCGTTTGCCGCTGCTTGCGTGTAATGGTGGTTCGAACCTACAAGACGCGCGCCGGCGCGCGTCCATTTGGCCCTGATTTTCGCCTTGGTAGACGTCGTTTCGTATTTTATGAGGGAGGAGGACGTATACAGCTTCAGAGTAGCGTTTGTCGCCACGTACATTAAGCACAAGTACTTTGCTGGGAGTTTTGGTATGCGTTCCTTCAAGACATTTAGTGTAACGTGGGGGTACGAAAACGCAAGGAAGGTTTGGTGCGCGTGATGTCAAAACTAATTTAGATGAAAGAAAAAATGCAGCAGCCGTGGAACCTTCCACTTCCAGATCCATTGATCGAACATGATTCAAAACGTACGCGACGACAAGCTCGGCCAGCGCCGGCACAGAAATATCGGCGTCGGAATTTGCTCGGGGTTCATTCGCAGCAAGTTGCTTTCATCTCTCCGGAGGTTTGAGGTCATAATCACGTTGCGTGACCCTGGTCCCAATAAACCTTCTCGGCTATTTTCTCGGGCACCACAATATAGATATGAGCAGAAGCACCTTATTACTGCATCTGTGGTATACATTCCTTAGTCGACAACATGGGTGAATCGTGCTTGAAGAACTTTTGCCTAAAAGTGTATTTCACCCACGAGTATTTTTCGCTGCTGCTCTTGTGGCTGCTAAGTACAATGCTGCTGGGCCCCCGTGAAGTCGAGTGCGAAGAAATAAGTGCGATGGTTGATCTTCTCTAAAGCAGAAATATGGACACTATTTCGTGCAGCCTCCGCTTATTCGCAATCGTAGTTGAGCTTCCGCTAACCATGTCGCTCACCTCTTCGTCGTAAACCATCAACGTAGTAGCAACTTTCAAGCTCGCAATAACACTGACCTGTATCTCCTCATTGACTATACTGGTGAGCATTTTTGTCACAGTATATAATTATATGGTTAGCATTTTTACGCACCTACGGACTCGCAGCAGCCGGCGTGTCCTTTATCTGATATACCTCGGTGTAGCCAATATTTTACCTGCATTCGATGACTGCAGATAAGGTTAGCCAGGTTATCAAATTATTGCAGAGCACAAGCGCTGGCTTAGACCACATTTCTCATTGCTAAGTAAACGTAATTTAGCATAACGTCCTCACTTTTGACACTAATCATTGACGAAGTGTACTCTGTAGGGGTGTTTCCGAGCTGTCTTAAAGGTAGTAGAATAGTTCCTGTTTGCAAAAAGAAAGGTGATCACATTTCACTAGGGAATTACAGGCCAAATTGTAGCCTTCCATTTTTTTATTAAAGTGATTGAAAAGCTTTTCCACATTCCATATAATGCGGTACCTGAATAACTTTACCCTTTTGTTTCCTCAGCAATTCAGACTTCCGCAAGGATGTTCAACCGAACTCACACTTATTAGTTTAATCGAAGAAATCAAGCAAGCTATTGACAGAGGCCTAATTGTGTTATCTGTATTCATCGATCTGACGAAGGCATTCTACACAATAAACCATCGCACACTACTTGTTAAAATACCATCATTTGGTATAGCTGGTCCTCTACTAAACTTTGCAAGAGACTACTTGAGTAACCTGTCTCATGTGCTACAGCCTAACGGCCATCTCTCATCATCCAAGCTAATTAACGTAGCAGCCCCAAAGAGATCAGCTTTAAGCCCACTTTTATTTTTAATGTTTATTAATGAGCTGTATACACAGTATTATTGCTTAAGTCAAGTGCATACTTTACGTTGATGACATGACCACGTTTACATTCAGTACATCAATTGCCACACTCCAGTCTAACTTTAACACCGAGCAAAACAATATTATTCATGGTGCTGAAATAATCATGTGCAAATTAATCCCAATAAAACAACATTTATGGTGTTGCATTCCCAACGACATTCAATGGACGTGCCCACTTCTGTGTACATTGGTGATTAGGCCATAGACGTTTCGACGAAGCGGAATTCCTCGGTGTCATCTTCGATACTGAATTAACTTTCACGGACACGCCCGATTACTTGTGAAAAAGGTTGCATTTGGCATCCACATTATCGCAAGGACAAGAACTTATTTTACACCTCACGTCGTACGACCTTTTGTATTCATTTGTAGCCATCTTTCGTATTGTGCATGGTCATGGGACAATACGTATTCTACGCATATTGAACGTCTGCAGCCACTTGAGAACCAAGCTATGACACCAATGAATTTCAGCCCATTTGATTTGTCCTAGACGTCTTTGACGTCTACTACAGGTCTGACGTCTCTACTTTGACGTCCGCCATAAATTCCGAGTATGCTCTGCGCATACATCTGTTTAACTCATAACACAATGTGTTCAGTAGCTGAAGAGAAGAAAACGCATCTGGTTTCAGGTGATTGATAAAATATTTTCTTAGAAATCTGCTATACTCTCAACCGTGCTCATGGCCGCCGCATTTAAATGGGGGGAAAATGCGAAAAACCCGTGTACCTAAATTCAGGTTCATGATAAAGAACCCCAGGTGGTAGGTGTTTCCAGTGTGCCACACTATGGTGTGCATCAAAATCAAATCGTAGTTTTGACACGTAAAATCTAATATTTATTTATCTCAACCCTGGTGTCTCAAAGATGTGGCCGACCTGCATGTCCAGAGGAACGTCTCCAGTAAATTTTACAGACATCTAATGAATTCGAAATATCGCAGGAGTTAACGTTTAAGGTAAACAGTTAAGCCCCGAAGAATCAATGAAGCTCAGTATTGAAGGAAAGTTAAAGACGTACTACATATTTAATGGCGCCAGAGAAAACCACACTACTTCTATGCTTAAGTACAGTACACCTGGTTAAAACGCACTGTGTCGACGGAGCCATCACTGAAAGTGGAAACAGCCCTCTTGGTACGCTACAGAAACTCCAAAGGTGCCCTGGCATCTCTATAAAAATTTCGCTTCAGTTTACAAAGATTTCTTGCCAATGCAAACAGCGACCACACAATGTTTACGAATATATCCGCAGCCCTCACCTTTATATGGAGATCTGCTTATCTCCTAACGAGAAATGCTAGTCTTCTCGTTTTGCTTGACGCAGTACCATATGCGTATCCATTACGCAGCTTCGTCGCGCACTAAGGCCTGATATCGTAATGACTTTAGCGGTAAACAGCGAGTAAATTTCCGCGAAAAAAGGTGGCAACCACAAAGGGGCTGCAAATTTGCGGCCTCCAATTTTTGCATGGCTTACAATATTCAGTAATAATATGAAAACTAGCATTTCCACCAGCACGTCCCTAGGGGCAATGTGCAAACTTATTCCGTGTATTTTCGAGAAATATCTGACTGCCATATATAAAACATTTCGCCAATTTTGATATCCTGCGTGAAAGGATGCGTTTCCAGCCGCCTCAACTAAATCACGCCAGCATGATGAAGGCAGGCTCCGTGTCTCCTTCATTGCTCGTCTCGTCTGAATCGCATCTCGTCCTCGACGCCTGCTCGGCGCGCAAAGTAGCAACATGGCGGCGTCCTTGCAGTTGCAGATTTCGATGCACGGGCGCTATGACAAGCTTTTCCTCTAGAGTTACTTTCTGCTTGCTTACTTTTCCACCACGACCAAGCCGCTTTTCGCTGACTGTGTCAGAGCGCCAGGCACGGCGGGCGTGCCTACAAAGTCTCTCAAAAAGTAACGAAAGTATTTACAGTAATGTTAGGGATCAGAGATAGCGCTAAAGCTTGTCGCTGTAATGGTCAGAGCATGCGAAACTAACCACCTCACTAAGCCGAGTAAGGCAAGCCTGCCCAAAGACTACCGCAAAACACTGAAATAATGTTGATGCTCACAGAAAGCGTCGCAACCATCTCTTAGTATGAGTCATTAACTCAACCATGCCATGAGAGCCAAACTGCCTTTCGCTTGCTGTATCACAAGGCTTGGTTCCGTGCCGTAAAAGCATAATTAATGGAAATGCGTCGCAGGATGTGAAACGAAATTTTTCACCTTGCTGTTGTTCAATAGTGTATTCGCGCCATGTCGAAGTGTACAACGAACGCAAGAATACGTCGACATGTTAGAAAACAAGGCTACATCCAAAATATATGGGTTAACGAAGAGGCGAACCTCACATATGCACAGGCCTCGCTCGCTTTGGTGGCGATTCTGGAGCTAACGCAGCATGTGATGCGTACGTGGTGCCGATAACTTGTTGCCAGGTAAAGAATGAAAATAAATCGCAAATATAAGTTCATTTACAGGCGAAACATTTTAGTTTTAGCGAGAAAGAATAAACTGAAAATAAAGCACACTCTAAATTCATTTCAAATTCTTTCTTTATTGCACTGCTCGCGTCAGCTAACGTATGGAATGAACAGTAGGGGTGACGTGTTTCCTGTTACAAATATTTGGCAATTATCCCCAATTGTTTAATTTCTTTCCCTATGGTTAAACGGGTAAGCCGAGAAAAGTCAGTGAATGTTCGCATTGAATCAAGCGGAGTCCAAGTTGGAAATGTCAATGAAGTCACAGCCTAAACAAAAGTGCACTATTCGTACGTTGCACAAAAGTAATTTCAGATTGCTTTTTTTTTTTCGAAGCTCGCGTCAGCTAAAGGATGCGTTTAACACTAGGGATGACGTATTTCCTGTTGCCATTTCTTGCCAGCTCTATGAATCAACGCGTAAAACCTAGAAGAATGAATGAGTTTTATTATGTAAAAGGAGAAAAGGAAGTCAGACCGGTCGATGGAGCCAGCTGCCTAACGAAAAGCACGCTCTTGGTACGTTAGACAAACGGCATAGGTGCCCTGGAATGTCCACATAACTTTCTCTTCAGTTCCCGAACGGAAGTGGGTATACGCGAATAGTGATCAAATAAAATTGACGTAAGATACCCGCAGCACGTGTCTTTCTATAGAGATCTTCTTTTCTACTATTGAGAACTTCTAGACTTCTCGCTTCGCAAAGTGGTGTATATTTGCCTGTCCACTACGTGGCTTGATAGCGCAATAAGGCATGACATCGTAATGATTTTACCGCTGAAGACATTAGACATTAGAATGTGGCAACCGCAAAGGCGCCGCAGGTTCCTGCCTCCCATTTGTGATCCCAACAGCAGCTGGCTATCGCCAGCTGCTGTTGGGACGATCACATATCAGCCTACCCTGTAAAAAGGGAGAAAAGTAATTTAAAAGTAATCAATTGCCCTTTTGTTTCTGATGAAATATTTTGGCAGGGCTGTACCTTCCAACCTCAGTCAAAATATTTTGCACAGAAGTGATTGCAAACGATTGCTTTTTTCGCAGCTGAAGCTGTCATGGGCTCGTACCAGTAGCAGTTCCGGTTGGTGACGGTGTCCGCCAGCGGTGTCTGGTGTTCGTAGCAGCAATCGCCGGGAATTAGAAAAGGAACTCCAGTTCCCGCCGGGGTATAACACGGGTCTGCTGAGCGGCAGACAGCTACTCTACCAGTGAGCCAAGCCAGCGCTGCCTAGAACACAGCGGGGAAATGCCCTATAAATGCGGCCTAGCCCGCAAGGAAGGAGACAGGCGATATGTCATGCGTGCGTCGTACAGTCGATGTGTGCACATTTTTGATTACGTTATTACACGAGGTATTCCGCCGTGTAGTAGATGCGCAGGCAGCGGTGCAAGCCAGTTAAAGAAAGTTTGACGTATACAACAATGCGAGAAAAATTGTACATTGTGTACCTGATCAGTGGGCGCGGCGGACCCGGCCCTAGCTACAACGATGCTGACCAGGCATTTGCTCTTCGCTGTGCAGGTTGGCCCCTCTGTGACATTTAGCAGAATTTGCAGTTACCATCGTTGCATTGTCGCCCTACCATGCCCCCAACGGTATATTAGCCTTGCTAACGAGTGCTTACAGGTGTGCAAGTTACTTCTTTTGGGTGATATAGAAACAAATCCTGGACCAACACAAGAGGAACTGCGGAATGGATAACATGGAAACGCGGGAACGATTCTTTTTGGTGGCCAAAAAATTGAAAGACTTCATCGGTGCGCCCTCTTTTCTGAGGGCGATCAAGTAGTGGAGGGAAGGAAGTAGCCATGTGTGGACGTGTAGTTTTCGGCAGCAACGCCAGCCACCCACCATGGAGTCCAACAAGGGGACGCTGCAGGGTCTGAAAAACAGGGCCTGCTAACGCCAGCTGTACGTTGCCGCTATAACCCAATATGATATAACCAAGATTGGCTACTCACACAAGGTTAACCCTTGCTGCCAGGAAGGTCGTCTTTCATGTATTTTCTTAGAGTGAACGGAAACAGTCAGCATCCCGCGTATCACACCGTAAACGATTTGTCCAGTTGCCAACTTTTCCGCAACCGGCCCAGAGTGGCACAGCCTTTCTCCATGCGTGTTAGAGACATGGCTGAAGAAACAAGGGTTCCACTGCTTCAATACCACCTTATGTCCCCTGCTATACGGCCCCCGCCGTGGCAGTGGCAACCAATAGATTGTGATACATCTTTCGTAGCTGTCACAAAGCATGCGCCTGTCGCGCATATACGAATGTACTTCCTCGAATTACAGCACAAATACTCCTCTCCTGAATTCTTTACAGACGCATCGAAGTGTAAATTTGGCGTATCTTACGCAGCGGTCGGTCCATCCTTTTCAGATGCCGGTGTTCTGCACCCTAACGCAAGTATTTTCACAGCAGAGGCCTACGCGATATTGGCTGCCGTTAAACACATTAATGAATTTCATATCCCAAAGGCAGTTATATACACAGACTCTTTGAGTGTTGTAAATGCTTTGAAAACTGTCCGCAAATATAAAAACCCTGTAATTCTATCTCTTTACTCAGCATTATGCACAACCTATCAGTCCAAACAGCATATCGTCGTATGCTGGGCGCCGGGGCACCGAGAGATACAGGGAAACGTGTTGGCTGACGAGCTAGCCACATCCGTCAACGCGAACGCTTCCAACACTTCCACGACTGTCCCTGTAATGGACCTCAAGCCCTCAATAAGAAAAAAGCTAAGGGCTTTCTGGCAGTGCTTGTGGGACAAACAAACAGAAAATAAACTACATGTTATCAAGCCGTATCTTGGCAACTGGCCGCCGGTATCAAAGAACCGCCACACAGAAGTAACACTTTGCAGACTCAGGATAGGACACACATACAGCACACACGCATACCTCTTGTTCGGTGGCGATCCACCCATGTGCGATAAATGTGGTGAGCCACTTACCGTGATTCACATCCTGCTGCAATGCAGTGAATTAGACTCTAATAGGAAAAAGCATTTTCCATTACCACACCGTCAACAAATTCCCCTTCATCCTCTTATGATCATAGGTATGGAACCGCTCTTTAAATATCAATCCGTGTTCGCACTTTTAAAAGATGCACATAGTTTTCATGTCATATCACCAGGAAATACGTAGCGTGGCCTCTTAACTGAGGTTTCTGCTGCGATAACTGCACTAAAACAAAGCACCTGCCTCCCAGCCTTTGGGCTCAAAGGCCTCCCGGAGGCTTAGGTGATATTTCCACATTCTTGCATTTTAGCTCCACGATCACTTATCACGCGTACTAGATCCATAGACAACTATATGTATCACTATCATAATTTTATATTATATATTTTTACGCTTTTATGATACGGAATGATTTTAGGCCACTTTACAGCCATGTCACATCCCACCATCGTAACTCACCAATCAGCGTTTAACACATCATTATCGGTCATGGCGCTCTTTGGCCACACCTGGCCCTTGCGCCACTAAACAATACACATCCATCCAAGAGGAACTGTAAGGCCAACTGCTTGAAGGCCAAAAAGCTACCCTTACAGATGTAACTGAAATGAAAGTGCAGTTATGCAACAAAAACAGTGTACTTGCCAGCTTACAACGTATTCTAGAGGACGTGCAAACTAATCTCCCTGATTCTTCTGCAAACCTAGTTCAGGCCGGTCAAGTAGAAACGACGCTAAAATTTTTAGAGAAAGTGAAGACTTTCCAGACAAAGAAATTGACTAATTTGGAGGACCATAGCAGGCGTTCCGATGTGATCATTTACGGGATAAAGGAGTTAGCCGACGAAACCGAATCTATAATGAAGGAAAAGATTTCAAGAAAGTATTTCAAGGCAAGCTGGGTGTGAAATGTGAGTCTATTGTTCGAATACATAGGCTAGGAAAAAACAAAAGAAACCACCGGTCGTAATTTACCTTCAGGATTACAGTGAAAAGAAGGCAAGTTTTGCAAACTGCAAGAAATTCAAAGGGTCTGACATCTACATTCAGAACCATTATTCCCCTCATAAAATAAAAGAAAGAAAACTCCTCTGGGACAGCTGTAAAGAAGACACGCTGCTTCACAAAAAGTGCTTCGTCGATCCAGGATAAGCTTAAGATTGGCAGAGATACTTTTTGTTGGGTTTAATACCTAAACAGACGCGTACAAATGCCACAAAGCTCCCTTCGGACTCTCACAACAAACGAACTAAACAATTACTCAAACTCAAAGGATTGACGTGCTCCCCAAGGGTGACATAAGCAGCCCAGACTGATTATTGTCAATGACAGCAGTATGGAAAATAAAACTGATGCGTTGGAAATTTTATTACTGAAGCATGATCCTCATATTACTGTCTTGACTGAGACTTGGCTACATGATGAAATAAGAGACGATATATTTCCTCCTTCCTATAGAGTGCTCCGAAAAGACAGGTACACCAGGGGTGGTGGTGTTGAAATCCTGATCAAAAATGGCATTTCTGCCCACCTCTTGGAAGATATCCCTGAGATTAAATATTTGTGCGTCAAGATAAGCTTTTGGGGACACAGCTTTATTGTTTACGCCATATACAGACCTCCGGAAACTACTCCCGAATACTTACAAAAGCTAGAAGATGAAATGAACAGGCACAGGAAGAATATAATTTTTCCGGGTGATTTTAATGCACAAACATCGACTGGGAGCGCCTTAATACTGGAAAAACTTTCAGGAAGCTCACCAACATTGTCTTCAATATTGTGCTATCTTATACCCTAAAGCAGGAGGTGGTATGCGAGCCGACACGCGTACAGGGCACTTGTAGTTCCAATCTCGACTTGGTATTTCTTGGCCAGGATTTTTCAGACTATTTTGTTTGTATTGAAGAAGGACTTTCCGACCACCACCTGGTCAGCACTAACTCACCAGTTCTACATATGGCGCAAAATATTTCCACAGTGCTTAGCTACAAATATTATTCTCATGCCGACGATGTGTCCATCGTAGAGCACATGGAAAACTGTCTTGTTGATTTTACCAGTACTGATTCCTGTTCTCTGTGTAATCGCGTCAAAATTATGTGCCAGAACTGCATGAACAAATTCATCCCTAGTAAAAATAAGAAAGTTTGCAAACATACACCTTGGACGACACGCCATCTTATTCATATATTACACGCAAGGTAAAAAGGTTAAAAAAAGCATGGGAATCCTTTCAAAATAAAACAGCCGCAGAATTCTCTCGAACTGAAGCTGACGGCTTCAAAGTGTTACTATTATAACAACTCTCTGCCTGACTGTATTAAAAATGATCCTACAAAATTCTGTAACCATATGAAGGAAAAGAAGAACCGATTTCACAGATAATAATTGAGGTCACATCAATAACTAATGACGACGACATAGCATAGCATTTTAATGAGCACTTTCAAGATCTCTTTGCAGTGTCAGATGGCTGCATTGCTATGCTTCCAATGAAACAGGTATTTGATGTGGATTTTATTCCGTATGCTCGAATTGTCAGCATGTAGGTAAACCTGAAAACCACAGCTTCTTGTGGCTCTGACGACATCCCAAACATCTTTCTGAAACGTTATCCTGAACTTATTGCCAGCTTTCTTGAATGAATTTTTCCTGCTTCTGTGTTGTTGGCACAACTGCCCGATGAATGGAGAGTGGCCCGAGTGATTAAAAGATTTAAAAAAGGCACTCGATTAAGATTACAAAATTATCGTCCCATTTCTCTGACATCACAATGCTGCAAGCTCTTGGAACACATCATGGCAAACTATATAAACGAATTCTTGGCTAAAACCAATGTGCTCACGGAGTTTCAGCATGGCTTCAGAAAGGGTTACTCGACTGTAACGCAATTGGTATCAGTGATTCATTCATTTGCTTTTTCTCTAGACAACAATGGCCAAGTGGCTGTAATATTTTTTTAGATTTCAGAAAAGCTTTTGATAAGGTTCCGCACGACAAATTAATCATCAAAGTCAGAATTATTGGCATACGTCACATTTTCGTAAACTGGATTATAGCTTACTTGAGCAAACGCATTCATTATCTTACAATTGGTGAGCATAGCTGGGCCACTTTTCCAGTCCCATCAGGGGTGCCCCAAGGTAGTGTCTTGGGGCCTTTACTGTTTCTAACGTATATAAATGACATTGTTAAAACCATAACTCCAGGTGTGCAGATTAAACTGTTTGTCGATGATTGTATTTTGTACAGTGATATAACCTGTTAGAATGATCAGTTTGTCCACGAAAAGAATTTAAATAAGATATTGAAGTGGTGTAATGAATGGGGTATTTTTATTAACGCTGATAAATCCGTATTTCTTCGTAATAATCGTAAAAAAACTACTAACCTTTTCTTATACGTTAGGTTCTTCAGCTCTGCATGAGACTAAAAATTACAAGTACTTAGGTGTTACTTTGACTTCCACATTGTCGTGAAACATGCATATTAAGGATATTTGTTCTTCTGCTTTCCACAAACTCTGTTTCCTGAGGCACAAACTGAAAAATGCCCCTCCTAATGTGACATTACTCTTATTTTACATTTATTACGCCAAAGTTAGACTATGCATGTATATCATGGGGTCCTCATACTACGTCAAATATCGCGCGTCTCGAAAAATAAAAAGAAAGGCAGTTAGGTTTACATTTCATAACATCGCAAGACTGAACGCTCCATCTAAAATTATGCCAGAAAATTCTATATCCACTCTTTTAACACGCTGAAAGCTGCTAAGGCTTGAATTCCTTTCCCTTCTTATAAACTACAGGCTTGAAATTAAACCATCGACTTAGATAACGCCTGCAATAACGCGGCACACAAGACACAATCATCCGGACTCACTAACAACCTAATATGCTCGAACTGACACGTTTAAATTTTCTTTTTTTCCCGGAGCAATATCAGACTGGACCGAGTTTACAGGCACAGTGTGACTAAAAATGTACAAATTTGAACTTGCTTGCTCCTAATTTGTTCTCCTTTGTTTTTATGTAGTCTATTGCCCCTCTGCTTCGACCGATAGGTCTGGAGTTTGTACTAAATAAAATAAAAATAAGTAAATAAATCAACATGGGCACGTGACTGTTTCACAGCCAACGTTGCAAAGCGGATGCCAATAAATCATCATCATAATAATTACCACCATTAGCATCGTGTCGTGGCACTTGCCTTCCATCGTGAAATGCGGGCCGCGTAGTGTCTTTGCGTACGCCCTATGCATTGCAATGCAATGCAACGGCAGTGCATTGCAGTTGGATATTATTACTCCAGGTGGCACGCCACGTAGCACTTGCTTAGGTAGCGGTACAAGGTAGATAGGTAACGCTCGAGGAACAAAAGGAAATTATTCAGAGTATAGATATTGATCTAATGAAAAACATGTATGATGTGCCTGATTAAATCAAGCAGGCTAGGTGACTGTGGCTGTCCCGTTTCATAGGGAATGTCATTATTTTCATCATCATCATTAGCATCGTGTCATGCCATTTCACACGCGATGTCATGTGCGCGAAGCGTAGCATCGATATACGCAAAGTTTGCATGGCGGTTTCGCTACATTCCACAAGGTATCCCGCCGTGTAACAGCTGCATCTGCCTGTATCTGATACTGGTTAAGTCAAGCAGGCTAGGGTGACTATTTATCACCACACCGTTTTGAAGGGGATGCCAATAAACCACCATTATTATCAACACCAACAACAGGAACGTATGGTGCAACAGGTCAAGGGATGTGACATGTGCGCTACGTAGTTTGTATACCTCTGTTGGATGGATGGATGTGTGTTGTTTAGTGGCGCAAGGGCCAGGTATGGCCAAAGAGCGCCATGACTGATAATGTTGTGTTAAGCACTGATTTGTGAGTGGCGATGGTGGGATGTAACATGGCTGTAAAGTGGCCTAAAATCGATCAGTGTCATGAAAGCGTAAAATAGTATAAAGCATAAAATTATGGTAGTGATACATGTAGTGGTCTGTGGATATAGTACGCGTGATAACTGGACATGGAGCTAAAATGCAAGAATATTTAACTAGCACTTATGCCTCCGGTGGGCCTTTGAGCCTAAAGGCTGGGAGGCAGGTGCTTTCTTTATTGCACCTACCGCAGCAGAAACCTCTGTTAGAGGCTGTGCTACGGATTTCCTGGGGCTATAATATGAAAACTATGTACATCTTTTAAAAATCGAAACAGGCATTCATGTTTAAAGAGAGGTTCTATACCTATAATCATTTGAGGATGGAATGGAATTAGCTGCCGATGTGGTAATGGAAAATGCTTTCTCCTATTAGCATCTAATTGAGTGCATTGCAGCAGGATGTGAAGCACGGTTAGTGGCTCACCACATTTATCACACGTGGGTGGATCGCCACCGGACAAGAGGTATGCGTGTGTGCTGTATGTGTGTCCTATCCTGAGTCTGCAAAGTGTTACTTCTGTGTGGCGATTCTTTGATATCGGCGGCCAGTTGCCTAGATACGGCTTGATAACATGTAATTTATTTTCTGTCTCTTTATCCCACAAGCGCTGCCAGAAAGCCCTTAGCATTTTTCTTATTGACGGCTTGAGGTCCATTACAGGGACAGTCGTGCAAGTGTTGGAAGCGTTTGCGTGGATGGATGTGGCTAGCTGGTCAGCCAACACGTTTCCCTCTATCTCTCGGTGCCCCGGCACCCAACATACGACGATATGCTGCTTGGACTCATAGGTTGTGCATAATGCTGTGTAAAGAGATATAATTACAGGGTTTTGATATTTCCTGACAGTTTTCAAAGTATTTACGACACTCAAAGAGTCAGTGTATATAACTGCCTTTGGGATATTAAATTCATTTATGTGTTTAACGGCAGCAAATATCGCGTAGGCCTCTGCTGTGAAAATACTTGTGTTAGGGTGCAGAACACCGGCATCTGAAAAGGATGGACCGACCGCTGCGTAGGATACGCCAGAATCACACTTCGATGCGTCTGTAAAGAACTCAGGAGAGGAGTATTTGTGCTGTAACTCGAGGAAGTGCATTCGTATATGCGCGACAGGCGCATGCTTTGTAACAGCTACGAAAGATGTATCACAGTCTATTGGTTGCCACTGCCACGGCGGGGGCCGTATAGCAGGGGACATAAGGTGGTATTCAAGCAGTGGAACCCTTGTTTCTTCAGCCATATCTCTAACACGCATGGAGAAAGGCTGTGCCACTGTGGGTCGGTTGCGGAAAAGTTGACAACTGGACAAATCGTTTATGGTGTAATACGCGGGATGCTGACTGTTTCCGTTCACTCTAAGAAAATACATGAAGGACGAATATGTTCTCTGCAGATGCAGTGACCACTCATCCGATTCAACGTACAGGCTTTCCACTGGGCTTGTTCTAAAGGCGCCTGTGGACAGGCGAATTCCTAAGTGGTGGACAGGGTCTAGCATCTTTAGAGCAGTTGGAGTAGCCGACTGGTAAACTATGGCTCCGTAGTCTAGTCGTGTGCGTATGAGGCTTTTGTATAAGTTCATGAGACATTTTCTATCACTGCCCCAGGTTGTGCGTGAGAGAACCTTTAGGATATTCATTGTTTTCATACATTTGTTTTTAAGATACTTTATGTGCTGTATAAAAGTTAATTTGGCGTCTAAAATTATCCCTAGAAATTTATGTTCCCTGTTTACAGGCAGACGCTCATCATGCAACACAATTTCAGGATCAGGATGTAGGCCTCTTTTTCTAGAGAAAACAACACAGGTGCTTTTTTGTGGGTTCAGTCTGAACCCGTTCTCATCAGCCCATTTGGAGACCTTGTTAAGACCAAGCTGGACCTGTCGCTCACAGATTGCGAGAGAACTTGATTGAAATCCTATCTGGACATCGTCAACATATGTTGAATAAAAGATGTTATGTGGTATGTGTAGACGGAGAGAATTCATTTTTACTATAAAGAGCGTGCAGCTGAGCACCCCGCCCTGCGGCACTCCAGTCTCCTGTACAAATTTCCGTGACAAAACATTGCCAACTCGAACACGGAATGTCCGATTTGACAGATAACTTTCGATAACATTGAACATATTTCCGTGTATACCTAAGTGTGAGAGGTCTCTCAATATCCCGAACCGCCACGTAGTATCATAAGCTTTCTCCATATCAAGGAATACAGATAAGAAAAACTGCTTATGGACAAAAGCTTCACGGATACGTGCCTCTATGCGTATAAGATGGTCACTGGTGGATCGACCCTCCCGAAACCCGCACTGGTATGGATCGAGCGAATTGTTTGATTCGAGGAAGTGTATTAGGCGACAGTTAATCATTTTTTCGAAAACTTTGCAGAGGCAACTTGTTAGTGCTATGGGTCTGTAGCTTGATACAGAGGAAGGATCCTTTCCTTGCTTTAGAATTGGGATTACAATAGCCTCCTTCCAAGCAGAGGGGATCTCGCCGGAAAACCATATAATGTTGTAAAGGCAAAGGAGGGTTTTTTGTGTTTCGGGCGGTAGTTGTTTCAACATCTCATATATTATGCGGTCTGAACCTGGGGCGGATGTATTACAACAGTTCAGTGCTGCCTGCAGTTCTGCTATGGAGAATGGTTCGTTGTACGCCACACCTTTAGCACATTTCCTTTGTAACTTTTTCTGTTCTATTCGCGTTTTGTTCTTTAGGAAGGTTTCGGAGTAGTGCGAGGAGCTCGATATGTATTCAAAATGTGCACCAAGAGAGTTGGCTTGATCTTCCAGGCTTTCTCCGTGGCTGTTTACTAACGGTAGGGAATACGTTTGTTGCCCGTTAACTTTCTTCACTCTATTCCAAACTTTTCTCTCATCTGTGTAAGAGTTAATACTTGAGATAAATTTTGCCCAACTCTCTCGTCTTGCTTGTCGGCGCGTTCTCCTCGCCTGTGATTTAACATGCTTAAAGTTTTCCAAGTTTTCTGCTGTTGGTGAATCGCGAAGCAGCGCCCATGCTTTGTTCTGGTTCCTCCGCGCTCGCCTACATGCATCGTTCCACCAGGGAACACGCCGCTTAGAACCAGTGCCGCTCACTTGGGTAATACACTTAGAGGCGGCATCTAGTATAAAAGCTGTAAAATATGTGACAGCATCATCTATGGCTATACCGGACATCTCAGTCCACGTCATATGAGTAAGATCTCGGTACCGTTCCCAATCGGCTGATTCAACCTTCCACCGGGGGACCTGCGGGAGAAGTTGATCTTGCTCCGTCGTACTTAAGATTATTGGAAAGTGGTCACTGCCATACGGGTTATTAAGCACATTCCATTTAAAATAAGGTAAAAGTGTCGGCGATAAAATGCTAAGATCTATGGCAGAATATGACTTGTTAGCTAGGTTAAAATACGTAGGCTCCTTTGTATTCAAGAGACATGCTCCAGAAGAAAAAAGCAGCTCTTCAATGACGCGGCCTCGCGCATCACAGCGTGAATCGCCCCACAAACTTCTATGTGCATTAAAATCCCCAAGAATCAGATAGGGCTCCGGGAGCTCATCTATTAGTGATTCTATGTCTCGTCTGTGAAGGTGATATTGTGGTGATATATACAAGGAGCAAATGGTTATGAGTTTATTTGAAAGTACGGCTCGAACGGCCACTGCCTCAAGGGCCGTTTGGAGCTTTAAATGCTGACACGCTACAGTTCTGTCAGCAATAATCGCTACACCGCCAGATGATGCCACAGCATCCTCGCGGTCTTTGCGAAACGTAACATACTTTCGGAGAAAGTTTGTGTGTATAGATTTTAAGTGTGTTTCCTGTAAACACAGCACTTTTGGATTGTGTTTGTGGATCAGTTCTTGCACATCATCAAGGTTTCTGAGAAGACCTCTGACGTTCCATTGGATTATTTGTGTATCCATATTGGAAGTTATTAAGTGCTGTGTGTAAAGAAACAAGTAGTGATTATGGAGATTTCAGAGATTACATTACAGAGCCCTTTCGAGGCCCTGTAACGGGAGTTCTGCCCTTTCTGGAGCGTTCGAGGGAGCCTCGCCGCTCCTTAGGCGGTTGGTGCGCCTTGAGGGCAGGTGTAGTGTCCATTGCCTCTTGTGAGGCGCCGGACACGTGCTCTTGCGAGCGAGAGGTTACAAGAGAGGGTCCTGCCTTGGAGGGCAAGACCCCTGCGCCCACCAGCCCAGAGGTCGGTGGGGCACCCTGCGGGATTTGGCTGCGCCGGCTGTTGCCAGCGCTGGAAGGGGCCGGGGAGGTTGGGGCAGCCTCGGCTGCGCCCACCTTCGGGGTCGATGGTCCCCTCTCCTCGGTTGACGGAGCAGCACTAGCTGCAACCGCCGCGGGGGCAGATGGCGTAACTGCCGACTCACTGACTGTGGGTCGGACAGCCACTGGAAGCCTTTGTGTCGCTGCCCCCTGACGCGTCACATCGGCAAAGCTTTTCTTGGGCAGGTATGAAACCCGCCTGCGTGCCTCTTTGAAAGTGATATTTTCTTTTACTTTTATGGTCACAATTTCTTTTTCTTTTTTCCAGGACGGGCAGGACCGCGAGTATGCGGCATGCTCGCCATCACAGTTGACACAATGCGGAGTGTTCTGGCATGTTTCGGAGGAGTGTTCTTTGTCACTGCACTTGGCACAAGTCAGCCGGCCTCGACAGTTCTGTGAACTGTGGCCGAACCTTTGGCACTTAAAGCATCTAAGAGGGTTGGGCACGTATGGCCTAACATGAAGTTTGATATAACCAGCCTCGATGGAGTCGGGAAGGACACTTGAGCCGAATGTGAGAATCAGGTGTTTCGTTTTGATCTCTTTTCCATCTCGCCTCATCTTAATTCGTTTAACATTAATAACATTCTGGTTACTGAAGCCCTCCAAGAGTTCAGCCTCAGTGAGCTCCATCAAGTCATCGTCAGAGACAACACCACGGGTGGTGTTCATCGTGCGGTGCGGGGTTATAATTATTTGGGTTTCCCCAAATGAAACTAGTGTTGACAATTTTTCATATTGTTTTTGATCGCGGAGCTCCAAGAGGAGATCCCCGCTTGCCATCCTCGACGCCTTATATCCAGGACCAAAAACTTCAGTCAATGACTTGGAAACAAGGAAGGGTGAGATAGTTCTTACTGGTTTATCTGGTATTTCAGAGTGGATCACGTGAAAACGAGGGAAAGACTCTTTTTGCCGTCCAAAAAACTGGAATACTTCATCGGTGCGCCCTCTTTTCTGGGGGCGATCAGGAAGCGAAGGGAAGGATGTTGCCATAGAGGAATGAAATTTTCGGCAATAACGGCAGCCACCCACCATGGAGTCCTACAAGGGGACGCTACAGGGACTGTAAGAACAGGTCCTGTAAACGCCAGCTGTACGTCATCACTATAACCAAATATGAAATAACCTAGATTGGCTAATCACACAAGGTTAACCCTTGCTGCCTGGAAAATTTGGAAGTAAGCGGAAGGAAGGAGAAGACAGGAAAGATGAAAAGTGAGAGAAAGACGAAGGCTGGAGGGAGAGAGAGACAGGAAAAGGCAACTACCGATTTCCCCCGGGTGGGTCAGTCCGGGGGTGCCGTCTATGTGAAGCAGAGGCCAAAGGGGTGTGTTGCCTCCGCCGGGGGGCCTTAAAGGTCCAGACACCCAGCATTGGCTCAACCCCCAGGATCCCCCTTTCCCCAGACACGGCTAAGCCGCGCACGGCTACACGCGGGAGGGGCCAACCCTCGTGTGCTCGGGTCCGTGGTGTCGCAACGCACCAAACGCCTGCTGACGCAGACGCCCCTGCGGGGAGTATACCTCTGTTTACCCTTCGGGACCGGCTATGGCACCTCCTCGCAAGGTACGAACCGCTGCCGAAGCTGATCGCAGAGCTACGCGCACGGCTGCAACCCAGCAACACCAGCAGAGCACTGTGCACAGGGCAGGAAAAGCCGCCGCACAAGCCGCAGCCGACGCTGGTCGGACAGTTCAGATGGTTTTGTTGAAAGCGACGCAAAGAGCGAATCGTTCACAATTCAGGACCGTTCATGGAGCTACCAGACTACGAAAAGCGCACTCGCTGTCTCCTAGACAAACTTCAAAGTTGCACTGGCAAAGCTACATAAGTTTTTCTTCAGGGCCCAAAGGTTTCTGGGAAAATGCACACGGCGATCAAATATTGTTTAAGTAAAACATGTGCAACCCACGCCTTTATACGGAGATCTTTTCTGCTTACGAACACAGCTATAGCTTTCTCGTTTCGCTTGATCGAGTAACTGTGCCTGTCCACTACTCAGCTTGATAGGGCAGTAAGGCATGACACCGTAATGATTCTACCCCTAAACACAGAGTAAATTTGCGCAAGGGGGGGGGGGCAACCGTAAAGGCGCCACAAAATTGTTGCCTCCAATTTTTGTCACTCTAACAAATTCAGTATATCATGCCAAAACCAGCATTTCCACGAGCACGTCCCCTATTGATAATGTGGAAAGCTCATTCCGCGTATGACGGCGTCCTTGCAGTTGGAGATTTCAATGCATGGGTACTATGGCGAGTGTTCCACCTGGAGATGGTTACATTAACTTTATAGTTGAACATTCCGGACTTTTATTAATGGGATACCAGCCACGCTAGCTTACTGTTTAAGGCGTTTCGCTGCTGAGCTCAAGGTCGTCCATTCAGTCGCGGCCACAGAGGCAAAATTTTTATGGAAGCGAAATTGAAAAAAAAAAGAAAAGATCAGAAGAGAGGACAAAGCAAAGAACGCTCGGGTAATTGAATTTAGGTGCACGTTAAACAACCCCCAATTGAAGAAGTCACTTTGAGTCCTTCATTGTAGCGTTCCTCATGAGAAAAACCGGCTTTCTGCGCCATTCTGTGACATTATAGATGCGACACCTGGTCCATGGATTGTTGATGGGGACTTCAACGCGCATCATTCACTTTGGGGAAGCAACAAGATAAATTCCAAAGGAAGAAACCTCGTGTCCTTTGCTTGCGACCATGAACTTTGTTGTCTAAATGATGGCAGTCCCACGTTTCTGCGCGGCCGGACGTACAGCAGTTGCTAGGACTTAGCTTTTGTTTCGCGATGCCTCACTCGCTGCGTCCATTGGTTCGCAGATGTAGAAACCCATGGAAGTGACCACATTCCTACCTACCTGAAGATAAAAGGACTGACCAAATCCGTTCCATCAAATTTTAAACAAACAATAGATTGGCCCGTGTTTAAATCACGTATGGAAGACGCATGCCACAACGGCATTTCGTCAACACTAGAATTTGAGATCGTCAAGGCTATGCAGGATGCTATGCGTTCATTTCGGCCATTAGAGAAATACACAGATTTTGATTCGGAAATACAGAGCCTCCGTGCAATCCGCCGGCGAGCGGAGCGACGGTACAGACGGACCAAATCGCTCTACGACCTTAGAGAGGCCAGACGCATTAAAAAGAAAATTCAGCATCGCCTTGCTGTACTGCAAAATCAACGCTGGAAATCGTTTTGTGAGTCTCTCGACCCGCGTAAACCTCTGTCGGTTGTCTGGAGAACCATCCGTGGACTTCGAACAGTTCCTCAACAGCGTCGTCCATTTAAGTCTCTAGCCCTACATCAAGGACGCCGAGAAGTCGAGGTAGCCGAAGATTACTGCGCAAGAATCGCGGGTCCGGCGCTCCCGTATTCACCTTGCGCACCTATTCCCATTGTGCCCCCTTGCTCCAGAGACCCTCGTATGGACGCTCCTTTCTCCATTGAAGAACTGGAGGCCGCACTTGCTGGGTGCAGGCGATCTTCGTCACCTGGACACGATGGCATCACATACTCTGCACTTGCGAACCTTGGTCAAGAGGCCAGAGATGCCCTTCTTGGCCTGTACAACGCATCATGGCGTGACGGCCTGGTCCCTACAACGTGGAAATCCAGTCGGCTTGTTCCACTCCTCAAGGCTGGCAAATCCCCGTTGGAATTGTCATCTTACCGTCCAATAGCACTGGCCAGCTGTGTCGGCAAGGTAATGGAGAGAATGATCCTTACACGGTTAGAATGGTACTTGGAATTTTACAACGTCTATCCAGAGGTAATGGCTGGTTTTCGACGCGGCCGCTCGTCAATAGATAGCGTTATCGATCTTGTGACATACGTGCAACACCAGAAACATCTGAAACGAATCACTGCGGCCGTATTCCTTGATGTTAAAGGTGCGTACGACAATGTAGACCATCATGCAATTCTGACCGCCTTAGAAGCTGTAGGGATCGGCGGACACACCTTTCGCTAGATAGGCCACTATTTGAATGGCAGATCTTTCTTTATTTTGACTGAAGACGGACCAACGCAGCCTAGCTATACCAGTCGTGGTGTACCGCAAGGCGGAGTACTCAGCCCTACCCTTTTCAACCTGGTGCTCGTTGGTCTCGCTGATTCGTTACCGCAAACCGTTCAACTCTCCGTTTATGCAGACGACATTTGCATAGGGGCCTCAGGCGTGACACGTGTACAAGTCCGCGCACGACTTCAGAAAGCCTCAACAGCTGTGTCAACATATCTAAGAAGACAAGGCCTGGAGCTTTCCGCTGAGAAATGTGCACTCGTTTCTTTTACTCGGAAAGCGATGGCCCCGTATGCAGTGCGAAATTAATGACCAAATTATATGATATAGACGAACGCACCGATTTCTTGGCGTCATCATTGATAGAGACTTGTCTTGGAGCTCTCACATCTCGTACATGGCAAAGCGTTTGGCCGCCATTGTGGACCTTCTTGCGTTTCTCGGCGGTAAGTCATGGGGCGCAACAGTACCGTTAATGTTGCAACTACATAAAGCACTGTTATTGGGCTTCCTGCGGTACAGCTTACCTGTACTAGGAAATACTTGCACTACCAATATACGCAAGCTCCAAAGCGTGCAAGCCCAAGCCCTCAGGACTTGTCTCGGTCTCCCCAAAACTACGTCATCGATTGCGACAGTGGCCATAGCCAGAGACGCTCCTTTGACCGTTTACATGGATACAGATGTCCTGAGAGCACACATCCGACACCTGACTCGGATTCCCTCCCACCATCTCGCTTGCTTGCCAGCAAAGAGGCCACTTTCAACTTTTGTCAAAACTATTGTAAAACATCAGTCCTACTTGCCATCAGAATTTACGCCCGCTACACGATTATCAGATCCATTGTGGTGTCTGCACCGGCCGCAAGTGCAACTGACAATTCCAGGAATCAGAAAGAAAGCTGGAGCGCCACTTCAAGCTTTGAAACAAGCAACCTTGGAGCACATTCACAACGTGCACAGATTCCGGCAACATGTGTACACAGATGGTTCAGTAAAATTGAACAGCTCTGCTGGTGCAGTCGTCATCCCTGCAACATCTGAGGAAATCAAAGTAAGAACTTAATGTGCGACCACGTCGACGGGTGCAGAACTCGCGGCGCTTCGTGCTGCACTTGATTTCATTAAGCAGAAGCCACCGCAACAATGGACAGTCTTTAGTGACTCCAAGGCAGCCTTTCAGTGTATAGGAAGCCCAATGCGCCATGGACCCAGTGAACAACTGGCCTCAGAAATTCGGCACATATATCATCAAAGCCATGAAAAGGGACATAACATAATCTTTCAGTGGCTTCCAGGACATTGTAACATCAGCGGGAATGACCACGCCGACGAAGCCGCCCAATCTGCGCATGAAAGTGGTCAACGAGTCTTCATTCCGCTTTCGCGAACAGACGCCGCGGCTGGGCTGCGATTGATGTTCCGTGACTGTACTTTGCTCCTGTGGGACTCAAATGTTTTCACCATGTGTCGGTTGCGTTCGTTGTCTCCGGACATACGGATGCACCTCCCGCCTGGGTTACCACGACGTGAACAGACCATGCTCTACCGTCTGTTGCTAGGCGTTGCCTTTACTAACTCATATGCTTTCCTCATTGGCATGGCCAACAGCCCCACGTGTGACACATGCAACATCGACGAGACGCTCGCACATATTATCTGTGTCTGCCCGCGTTATAGTGCTCAGAGACAAGTGATGTGCAGAGTACTGGACCAGTTGGACAATCGTCCCCTATCAGAACTAAAAGCTTTAGGGCAATGCTCCGAAAAAACATCCGCGTTGAAGGCCTTACTCGCGTTATTAAGGTTCCTGCGGTCTACGGGGCTTCACGACAGACTCTAAGAATGCCGCCCTCTATCGCTCTTTACTGTACGCGCTTTGTTCGTGCTTGTCTCTCTTTCTTTCTATCTTCCTCTTCCGCTATGTTTCTCTTTTTATCCCCTTTAACCCGTCCCCCTGCGCAGGGTAGCCAACCGGAACTACCTCTGGTTAACCTCCCTGCCTTTCTCTGCATTATCTTATCTCTCTCTCTCTGCGCGTAAAACCCAACATTGCAATTTCTAGCGCGATGAGCTAGCAAAGTTTCTAATGCATCAGTTTTAGACATTCTGAAAATTGCTTGCACAAGTGCTGTTATCCCACCCTGCGCCTGCTCCTTTTCACTTCACCTTACCATGGCGGAGAAAGGGGTTAGGAGGCTTCGGGCTCGGGTCACCCTTACAGTGGCTGAGATCTGAAAGTGAACTGTTTGCATTTACCACTGGGTGCTACGTGCCCATTCTCCGTACTCCCATTGGTGGATAGGCAGGTGCGCGCCACCTAATCTGTACAAGTCCGTGCTTACAATTGGAACGCTCGCGTCACTCCTGGAAGCCTGCTTCCGCTACAATTTCGCAACCAGCTATGTCTGCCAGATACGTGATGACATATTTCACAAAAACCCTACTTCAAATATTACCGAACGCAGACCTCACAGCACAGATATAATACAGATATACACATCAAGAATGATGTTATCGGGGCAAGTCCTTATCGCAATAAAAAAAATGCGGGGGCTCATTTGCAAATTCAAGCCGATCTGGCGGCGTGCCTTCACTCCGGATTTTGTATACACAATAAGCACTTCGAGATCTCCGCTTCTCACTTGTCATTTTGCCATGCCTCAGCCTGGTAAGGCACTCCGTAAGACAAATCTTCAAAAATGTTTGAGTACTGATCCTCGAAAAAATTTCAAAATTAGGTGTAGTAAAAGTGCTCTATAAATTCCGTCGCATTGCCTATGGCGCGGATTATTGAATCTTCTAGATTCAAAGAATAAGTTTCGGATTTTGTGGTCCACGGGAAAATAATATAAGAACCAATCGCATGAACGAAGAGTCATCCTTGCATACGTAGGCTCGTTCAGCACTGATTATGTTGCTGCTCAATTGGGGCGAGCGTTTGAACGTTCTTGAAGTGTGTAATTTTTAGGTGTGTATGTATTCTATAGTACTGTCGCAAACCTGAGTGGTATGTCTGGCAATTCACCTTTCTAAATAAATATAGCAAATATCAGATTCCGCATTCGGCACTCCAAAGGTGCCTACGAGGAGTTCGATTTTTTCACCAACCCTTTCATGTTAACGGCTGTGTACTTTCCGATATGAGCTAAGGTATAAAGAACCGCAATAAAGAGTTGCAGTTTCGGCCGAAAGGTGGTTCGTCGTTTCCGATAGCTAATTAGTAGACAGCCATACTAATGAAAGAAAGTAGTTTTGTCGGCGGTATTAACTTCCAAACAATAGCTCACTAACTGAATTATAAAGCATGGCTTTAGCTCGCCCAAACAAAGGAAATATGAGCGCATCACACTGGGCAAGCGTAGGCACCATTACCAATAGGCTCATGCAAGCAAGCGCTGCAGCAGCAGCTAGCCATGTGAATTTCATGCGGTCTGTTCATTCAACGCAAGAGCGGCCAGAAGATGACTTGCACAAACGTACGAGCCGTTTGCAGATCCCTCTCACGATACGGCGTGCGCGAACGAGCCCGGTGTTTCAAAGCACGCACTTGTTGGCGGAGTCGAAGCCGCCCCCTTCTCCCTCCCGCGCTGCCTCCCCGTTTTCCTCCATATATGGCACGCAAGATTGAATCTCGATTGTCAGTTCCCTTTGTGACCGGTCATGAAATGAGCGGTTGTTGCCGGAGCACAACGCCCCCCCCCCCCCCCTCTCTCTCTCTCTATCCCATCCCCTAACGGCCTTTCGCGGAAGACGTCGCGTTTGCTCTCCACTTTATTCCGTCGCGAGCGCCAGGTTGAGCTGCGATCCTTGACTTCATTAGCGTGCTTTCACTCGCTCATACAGCATACGACGCGCGGCGACGGTGTTATCATCCTTGGACTTCATACGGAACAACACGGCAACGGCGTCGGCAAAACTGCGCCTGCTGTGGGCACATAATTGGTATCGCAATAAGATGCGCCGAAATGATAAATGCTCCATTTCCAGTTCTCGGCGTGTTTTCGCGTTGAACCTGCACTAGGTCCAATTGGAGGCCTGCCGCAGGAATGTTAGACGCATGGTAGCGCTCACATCAGCATCTCAACGAACAGAAGCCCGTCGGGACGTACCACCGGCTTCGAGTTGACAAAGAGAATCCATTTACAACCAAGTCGGACGCACCTAACTGCTTCCCCTCCAATCTGTCTGGCCTGATTTCGGTGCGCGCAGACATTACGGCATCCGGGACTCGAGTACTGTAGGATGATACGAGTGTGACAGAGGGCCGTGCATCTGCTGCAAATCGCGCTGCACTTTTCAAAAGCGGAATTATCCGAATTTCTTTTTTTAGCATAGCTGCGAACTAATTTTGAGTAACTGTCACTTCTCGCGCATTTGCCAGTATAGGATTTAGAGAGATAGAAAGAGAACATCAAGAGCAACGGCAGGGAGGTCGACCAAACGAGCGTCCGGTTTTCTACCCTACACTGGATTTAAGGGAAACGGTGAAGAAGGATTTATTAACCTATTTATTCTACCCTAAGGGCATAAAATACATTAGCGAGGGGAGGGCCTATCACCACATATATAAGCAAAAATTCAAATTAAAGAACGACAACACAATGAGCAAAGAAACATGTCAAAAAATAAGTTCTTGGAGCCAGTTGAATGGTGTCTCAAGACGTAGAAAATAAAAAAAGGAAACAAAAGAATGTTTAAACTGAACACATATTAGCACAATAAAAAAGGTATTCACAATATGCTGGCGAGTGACCCCCGGAAATGATCAGTGTCTGTAATGATGACTGACGAACCGGGAAGGTGGTTGCAATTGTGGCATGCTTTAGAAACCAAGGCCTGGGAATAATTGACAGTGTAATGACGCGGCATGCTAACTTGAACATGTGGACTTGACGCGGTGAAATGAAGGGAGCTGGTCTCATGTGATGGGTGTTGAATAAGTCATGACTGGATACACTTTATTAAAGAGACACAAGCGCGACATTTTTTGTCTATAAGCGAGTAAGGGAAGGTGTAGACTGGATTTCATGCAGCTGCGCTGACAACGCGATGATAGACATAACCAACCATGTTGAGCGATTCCGCACCGCTTCAAGCTTATTGCTAAGTGCAAATGACCGGGCTCCCCCACTGGTGAAGCGTATTCCAGGTTGGGGCAAACCGAAATGATAAGTTTGAGCACTGCAGGAGCTAGAAGAAAACTATCGGCATAGAGAATCAACCATGCGATTGGCTCGAGGTGGGATACATTGAACATGCTTTCTTAAGAAAAAGTGACTTTACTCCGAGGTATTTATAGGGCGTACAGACTTCAGCGAAAACCGTTAAGGAAATAAACAGAACAGGAAGATCGAGTGTGAGAAACATTGAATAGTTTACATTTCACTATGTTCAATTCCATTTTCCAGAATTTACATCAAGTAACCATGAAGTTGAGGTCTGATATAATTTAGTAGTATCAGTGTCAGAAATAAAATATCTGGGCAAGTCATGAACTCTTCAGTAAAAAGGCAAACAGAAGAAGAGGTAAATTATTATTATAAATCACAAATGACAAGGGTCCTGGAACTGATCCCCGAGGCACACGTGACATTTTAGGCAACAGAGGAGAGTTAGTATCGTTAGCTGCGATACGTTGAGTTAGGAAGATTTCATTAGAGTAGAGCATTATTGGTTCCATTTTGAAATCGCTCAATTTGTTCATTAATAGTTGATGATTACCCTAATAAAAAATCTTCGAAAATTCCGAAAATGAGCGGCCAATTTGCAACACACAGTCAAGGAATGCATGCAAGTCTTTAGTAAATGTAAACATTTCTGTCTCACATGAACAATTTTTCCAGCAACATTGTAGACTGTGGTGAAGGAAATTATTTCAAGCGAGGGTGCTTGTTACATGGGTGGATTCAATGACTGTGCGATTAAATGACGGTTGGTTTAAGAGATTACCTTTCATAACAAAAATTATCAAGAAAGGTTCAGCGATAGCGCTGCGATAATTGCCTTTTTATATTCCTTGATGCACTTTCTGATACAGCCATTGGAAGTTGGTGGAATACAAAGGGTTAGGTGCAGGATGTCATCACTGAAACCAGCAATGTAAGGTATAGTCGACAAAATCTCAGGGGATGAGGCTAGTATCAAATTAAGTAATGACGAATGCCTTTTCTTGTTTTACGCCTACTGGAAATTTCATGAATTGCGATAGGATGAATTCAGAGAAGGCAGTTAGAAACAAGTAGGCTTCATCAGATTCATCAGATGCCACGTTTTAGAAACGGAACAGGAGTGCTGGGACTGTGAGAAGATAAAACTAAAACCACCTTGTATAAAAATGGTATACCAAGGAACTGCCAAAACATTTCATCCGTTCAGCCGAGAAGCTTTTCATGAAAACCACTGCTATAGTTGGACAGCCGGTAACATGCCGCAAGAATATAATTTCTGTAATTAGACAATCCTACAGCACCATATCATTTGCAAGTTTGATCAAATAGGAATAACAAAACAGTGAACTGATTCGCAAACTGCAATAAAAGATTTCGAGCATGCTTAAGCTTCGCCTGTGAGAGTGAAACCACGATAGCACTCAGAAAGTCCTTACTGTTTTTCCAGCTTCGCGGCTACTGTGGCTTGTATAGCCGCAAGGTTTTCCTAGAAACGCTGGTGGGGAACGCTACGCACGAAGGCGAGCTCTCTGGTTCTTTTTTTCCTTTCCTCCCCACGTCAGCTGGCGCCGCTGATGGGGTTGGCAGAGGCGAGCGCCATCTAGATGTTGTTGCAATTAAGGAGCCGAGCGGGGCCCGCCATTCCTTCTAAGACAGAACACAAACAGCAGCTGGAAAAGAGGCTTGTGTTCGAGTTTCCGCGTAACAGAACTACGTTTTCTCGCATATTGAAATTATATTTCGACACTATAATGTCTTTAGGTTCTGCATAAGTCGTACTTTAGGTTGTGCATAAGTCGTACGAATTTTACTTTGAGAAGTTCAATTAGTTCAGTAACGCCTCTGGGCCACGTGGTGGGTGAGCGAGGATCGCGATGCGTAGTTCGGAATTTTTCTCATATGGACGTCGCTGCCGGTCGAGACGCTGGCAGCCCAACCCATGGCGGATTTTCTGCGACGTGGGGTCTTAACACTATGGCATTAAAACACAGCTACCCGATCTATCACTGTGTTTCAGACAAAGCACTGTAATGTTTCGTTGTATTGAAGTAACTCGGAGCTTTGAGGATCGTAGGAAAGTCTAGCTTCTGTTAGTGCAAAATTTTCACATTAGAATCGTTTACTAGTGCACCAAATTTACTTCTTTTTTTGGTGTTACAGAGACTGAGAATGTTATGTAGAGAGCAGTTTTAAAGGCATGTTTTCAAAAAGTACTTACTCATTCTTTAAAGTAAAAAAAAATTTGTCTCTACATAACCCCCCCAATATTGTAGATGATTTGTGACTGCAACTTTTATTCCATTGTGTAGTTTTGAAATGCATTGATGAATTTTGATTTCGAGTAGTCCAATGCATTTGTTTGATTTCATCAATGATTTATTTGCAAAAAAACAAGCAATTGTGCAAGTTCTTTCGGCATCTTTTATTCGCTCCTGTAAGGTGAAATTGTCAGTGCGGCATAAATGTGAGTGCCGAAGGGAAAAGGGGCGCCAGCACTTTTGCCGGACTTAAAGCTATAGCTCTTGCTGCTTCTCCTTCGAAGAAAAAGATTATATATGCATATAGTATGTGCATATATATATATATATATATATATATATATATATATATATATATATATATATATATATATATGCGCACCATCCGGATGCCTATGGGGCACAGGGACGCGGAAAATGTTTACGATACATCCCTGTGGCACAATGCAAAAGTGTATGGTAACATTGACAGTTCATTTTTCCAGTCGCGGAGAACTAGTTAATGTGCGCGGAAATGTATTTGCTTACATGACACAGCCCCCCTACTGAAAATTCTCAAATACCTTCAACAACCAATGGGTTTTTGTAACACAGGTAATCGATCTTTCCTTGCAGTGCCAGTTACAGCGTCGAATTCTTTCTACCAGTATGTGACAGCAATGACCGATTGGAAGCTCACAGGACCGAACGGGGACTCATATTCGAACGACTCCCATGCACTCAACTTTGGGGCTCATGAAACCGGCATGTCGCGCCTACAGACACCACTAATTCCACTGGCCGAGACAAGTCCTTCTGCTTTCACGATTTGCCGCGTTCCTGTCTGGCGTTCCTGTCACGCCGAGCACCAAACATAGATGCTGCAAATAGCCTCCAAGTGCGACATGACGAGAGAGAATGGGACATAAAGCCTAGCATACGATTTGTTGCCGCCACTCTTTCCTTCGCTTTCATTCGTCGGGAGCGGATTCAACATTTGCAAGAAATCAGAGATTATACATTTGTAAGGTTCTCTCACGGCTATCTTCGCAAGGCATGCAAGTACGTGCATCCCAGAGGGGCCATTACCGCACCGCTCTCGAACAATTATATATGGTAAGCGCAAGTGTATGAGCGGTGTTGCGGCTAGGGTGGCGTTCACGGCATGGGATCCACCAAGCCCATAGGCTACTACGGCACGTTCTAGAAAATGAAGGAAAAGGGGTTTATTCAGCTTACTTACACGGCTCGAGATCGGAAGCCCACTCCATCCAGGAGCAAATTAAACGTCCAAGTTCACATCCGGACCCTCTTTTCCTCACTCTCGAATAGACTCTGCTTTTAATACCGTCGTCCTCCCTAGGTGAGTCGACTAATAATGGCTCATTCTGGGAGCGCATAGTTTTGTCTCAGGAACGGGCACCGATGTCAATACTGAAGCCGTCAGTAGCCGAACGAGGTCGTTGTTTCACGCTGACATATCGAAGTGGCTACCACTGGTTCCCCTCTGGGATAAGAGGCAAACAGTGAAACGGGAAAGGTAAACATTGAGCCTGCTTAACAATATGCACAAGTACACCCATGTAGGCAGTCATATTTATTCAAGGAAGCGCCAGCGAGGACCACTGGCCGCGTTGGACAACGGCAACGTACCGATGTTTGTCGCGCGCAGTCTCATCGCTTCTCAGTTTTTCGGTTGGTCACTTTAAGAAATGAAGAATGTTTGATTTCAAATCTTTATGGTAAAAATACCACTATATAAAGGCAGTCTTTTCTCACCCAGTGGCATGTGGTTAAGGATGGGTCTGCCAGTAACAGGAGCACAAACTCGGGGACTCTGCTGGGTCTAACCCAATCGGCCCAACGCGATCGACATTAACTCAAACTGTGTTCGCGGTTCGGGCAGACTGAAACTTGTGCAGCCAGCAATGCATCACAACTTTGCAACCATGAGTCACACGTACACAGGGAACTCCTCGCGATAACAACATCTCATGTCAAACTCGATCTAACGAGTGTCGGCTTTGTCGTCAGTCATTAATTCCCAGTATGCTCTGCGTACACCGCTATTTAATTCATAACACAATGTGGCCAATTGCTGAGGAAAAGAAAAAGTATGTGGTTTCAGGCGATTGAAGAAATAATTCCTAAGAAATCTGCTCCACTTTAAACCGTGCTCATCGCCACCGCATTTCGAAGAGGGAGAAATGCGAAAACACCCATGCACTTAGATTTAGCTGCACGGTAATGAACCTCACCTGCTCCAGATTTCCGATGCGCCCACTACGGCATGTTTCATAATCAGATGATAGTTTTAGGACATAAAACTCCATATTTCATTGTTTCAGCGCTGCTGTTTCGAAAATGTGGCCGACGTTCATGCCCAGAGGAACGTCTCTTGCGAATTTCACAGACAACCGAAATACAACTCGAAATATCGCCGGAGTTAACGGTTATAAGTAATGAAATAAGCCGACAAGAAACAAACACGTAATGAAATAAGCCCATAAGAAACAATAGGTTCAGTATGGAAAGAAAGTCAGACGTGACAGGCACTGTCGGTGCATCCAGTAGTGTTAGCCAAGAAGAACGAATGAATTTTCTTATTACCGTCAACCGCACCCGCTGAGTGTCAGTGGAGCCAGCTCAATAACGAAAAGCGCGCTCTTGGTACGTTACATAAACTCCATAGGTGCGCTGGGATCTCTGCCCAAGTTTCTCGCCATTTCCCGAAGGCTACTGAGAATATGCAAAAGGTGATCAAATAATATCTACGTAAAATATGTGCATGACGTGTCTTTATTTGGATAGCTTCTTTTCGGCTAGAGAAAAATGCTAGTCTACTCATTTTGATTTATGTAGTATTTTCCGTGTCCTTTACGTGGCTATATGGCGCATTAAAGCATGACATCGTAATGATTTTACCACTAGAGACATTAGAGTAAATCTGCGTGAAAAAAAAAGTGGCAACTGGAAAGGCGCCGCTTTTTGTGAGACTTGCAATATTCATTATACAATGCGAAAACTCGCATTTACACGAGCAAGTACGTATGCGTACAATGTGAAAAGCTCATTTTGTGTCTAGTTTAGAAATACCAGATGGTCATCTGTAAAACATTTAGCTATTTATTATCTAGCGTTAAAGGATACGTTTGGAGGCGCCTGAACTAGATCGCATAATGATAACGTAGTGTGGCTCCGTATCGCGTTCCTTGCGCGTCTCGTCTGAATCACATATCTTCGGCGCAAAGTAGCAGTATGGTGGTGTCTTTGCAGTTGCAGAGTTCAGTCACTTTCAGCCATTCTAAAAATTGCGTGGCCAATTGCTGTTATCCCACCACGTGCCTGCTCCCTTCCACTTCACCTTACCATGGCGGAGAAAGCGCTTAGGAGGCTTCGGGCTGGGGCGACCTTTACAGTGTCTGTGGTCTCAAAGTGAACAGTTCTCATTTACCACTGGGGTGCCACGTGTCCATACTGCGTAGTCCCGGTGGTGGATAGGCGGATGCGTACCACATAATCTGCACAAGGCCGTGCTTTCCTAGGAATGCTGGCGTCTCCCACTGCAAACCGACCTCCGCTACGAGGTTCCAACCAGCTACGACCGCTGGATACGTAATGAGAGATTCCACAAAACTCTACTTCGATTCGTACCCAACACAGCCCTCACAGCACAGACTTAATACAGATATATATATATCAAGAATTATGCTTTCGGGGCATGTCCTTATCGAAATAAAAAAAAATGTGGTCACACAGGTTATGTAGCGTTATTAACCAGGTTTCCCAGTGCTTGCGAAACTTTTACGTCTCTCCAAATTTGCATGTTAGGAACCTGGGCCCGTCTTATGCTGCGACTACATTTGGAAAAAAAATTGTTTCAAGCGCTGTCCCTCATCTTAATTTTTATGCGTAATTTCTAGCATAACTCAAATGTATTGTGGAACGAAACATCGTACTTTATTACATTCCTTAAAAAGCAGGGGTATGTGGGGGTATAGCGCAGACGAAATCAAAAGCTTCAGATTTAACCACAGCCTTTGTGGCGAGTTACGCATTCGAGCAGGGTGGGAGCGCTTTAAGCGTGTGTCACGAACTGGGAGATGCCGAGTTTAGTACGCTTTCCTGGGACAACTATTACCGAGACCGCGTGTATATTGCTTTCAAGGCCAGGCCCCTGACCAGGCCTGGTCATATTGAGCTGACAAGCCCACTGCATACATTATGCGCGTTAACGATCGTGTCTGCTAAGTATTGCGTCATTACATGCTGCGCAAAGAGCTCCAATATGAAGCAAAACGTCGTTTGCGGTTCTCTTCGTGGGCGCCATCCTCCCAGTGATAAATTAGACGTATATCACCCAAGTGCGCCTATGAACATGACAGCGCTGTGACGTCGCTCATACTGACACGTGAGTACAAAAGGTATTGAAGGCGACACCATTTATTTGCCGGTTAGGTTGCTTAAATAGAAAACTTAAAGCTTACAGAAATAGTGAAACACAGAAAGCGAACGCCTGCATGTTTTTCTTTTACATCGTGCCGTATGGAAAGACAGATGTACTTCCGTTTCGACTGCTTGTTTCCTCCTCACGTTATCGCGTGCGCAGAGAACGAAACTCTGTCGTTTTCGAACGCCTCGAAGCACGCAAAATTGCCCGCTTCCTGAAACGAGACACACGCAACAGCTCGTGCGTGAGGCCCTCACCGGAAAGAAAGAAAAGAAAAGAAAGAAAATGCGGCCCGTGACAGAATCGTCATGCAATCGTCGGGCTCCACTGTGGGAGAACACAGGGAAATAATTTCGCTGGCGGAGGCTAGACGGCGCAAGGGCAGAGAGTGTATTTTGGGGCTGCCGCTTGCCTCCTGCGATCGCCGGTTAGCGTCATTTCAAATATTTCTATCCCTGCAATTATCGAACCAATATCAAGGATTGTTGCTGCAGAACGCTCCTTAGATGACACGTAACAACTTTCAGCGTACAAAGAAAATTTGCAATTAGGCCCCGTGAGCGTTCCTTTAAAAATGGCGAATACCATAGCCCTTGTGCCATATAATTTAGGTGTGCTTGCTTAAATACCAGTCTTTGTAAAAATAGCAGTTCACAGTTTCGCCCGAGAAGCGGAGGCTTTCATTGTTATGGCAAAGTGTTCGACTACAACACAAAGTTCGTACTTCTTTCGGTTACCTAAGTCACAGTAAACATTCTCTTATTATTAAATTAGCAAGCACGATGTCACACCCGCGAATGCAAACATGAGCAACCTTTTCATTACTATTAATTTATAGCTTCTTTATTTTCATTTATTAAGCACAATTTCCAATATGTTGTCTTTTGTGTCAGTGTTAGTTCGATTGCTATGATATAATTTGTTGCCAGGTAACGCAATAAAAATAAATGTGGAGCAAAACGCCGTTTGCCGTTCTCTTCGCGGGCACCACCCTAGGCGACTTATGACACGTGACGTCAAAACTTATTCAACCGAAATATTTATAAGTTTACTATGTTGCTTCCATAGACGACTTAGTGTTTACAGAAATATTGAAACACACAAACGAATGCCCGCACGTTTTTGTTTCATTTCCTCCCGTATGGAGAGAGAGATGTGCTTCCGTTTTGTCTGCTTGTTCCTACGTGAGGCAGTCATGCACGCAGAGAACGAGACTGTGCCATTTTCGACCGTGTTCCAACCCCGAGATCATGCTCCTTCATCATCTCACGGCTGCCTCAGTGCTCGTGATTATGGCGCTGATCAGGTGTTCCCGTGAATTAACATTAAAAACCAAGAGTTAGAGAAAAGACTGAACCGGGACGCCACTCTTAATCCTAAGCTAATCCTAATCATGGCGGTGTCCTTGCAGTTGCTGATTTCAATGCATGGCTGCCATGATGAGCTTTTCCTCTAGAGTTGGTTATATTAACTCTATAGGTGAACACTGCAGACTTTTTTTAATGGGATACCAGCCACGGTAGCTTACTGCAACGTATAACCAAAATTTGCAATGTGGCCTGGTGAGGGTTCTTAAAAAACGGGCGCATACCATATCCAATGTGCAATCGAATTTAAATGTTGGTGCTGAAATACTACGTTTTGTAAAAAACACATTCAGAGTTTGGGCCAAAAAGCAAAGCATTTATATCGTAGTTTCATCGGCTACTGAAGTCACAGTAAACATTCGCTTACTAATTAACCTAGCAACCACGATGCCGCGCCCGCGAAGGTAAGCATGAACAAAGCTGTCACGATAAAGTACAGTGGCATCAAAAATGAAACGCGTGGGGCAGCCTCTCGCTTCAAGGCCTGTCCGACACCAGAGTTTAGGCCATCTCCAACACAAGGCACGCTCGTAGACAGCGTACGTGAAGCGACACGCCATTACGGCTCGATTGAGTATGCACCCACTGTAGATTATGTCCGCCATACCATCACCACCACCCCTCACACACACACACACATACACACATACACACACACCTACACACACACCTACACACACACACCTACACACACTCACACCTACACACACACAAACACAAACACACACACACACACACACACTCCGCGCAATATTATCAAGCAGCGAGTATGCCTCAAATCTTCAAAACGTAATCAATGTGATGGTGCCATCGTGCAAGACAGCTATTTCGTAGGCGTCCGCAGACGTATTGCTTTGCATAGGCGGTGCACAGGTATCCACAGGAATTTAATTTCGTTGTCCTTTTGTTGAGCAATGTACATAACTTGTAAAATTTGGAGGGCCTAGATAGAAGCGCACTCTTTCAATAGCGCTAAATAGCACACACTTTTTCGGTTGAGTCACCTGATTCCCGCTTTGACTGCTCACATATGCTGTAGTTAGAGACCCCGTCATTTTCATGTCATTACCCTCGGCTCCCATTTTTATCCCTTACATTCATTTCTTTCTTTTTTGCAGCGCAACACGCGTAAAGCTGAGGATCTTCCCGTTCTGGATCGGTTGATTTACAGATCTCACGAGCCAAAACCACAGAAGCTGCTGGCAGTGCGTCTTACGCACTAGCATTTTTGCTAGTGAGCTTGAATCTTTGGCAGAGAGCAGGGTTCCCCAAAAAGTTATATGCGTGGGCTCATTTGGAAATTCCAGCCGTTCTGGGGGCATGCAGCCGCTCCATGTTTTGTATGCACAATAAGCACTTCGACATCTTCGACACCTCGTTTGTCTGTTTGCTCCATGTAAAGTAATTCATAAACCTCTGTCGCATTTTCCTAGGCCGCAGAATATTGGATAGTCCACATTCAAAAACATGTGTTTCTACTTTTGTGGTCCACGGAGAATTAATATACAAACCAATCGCCTTAGTGAATAGTCATCTTTGCATACGTAAACTAATTCATTACTGATGAATGTTGCTGCTATATTGGAGCGAGCGTTAGAACGTTCTTCAAACGCGAAATTGTTGTATTTATTATTCAGTATTGTCGTAAAGCTGGGTGATATGCATTACAATTCAGGCCTCCTAATTCCTAATAGAAACTCCACTGAAGATAGCGGATTTCGTATTTGGCACTCAACACGTGTCTATGGCCAATTGAAAATTTTTTTCCAACACTTGTATATTAATTGTTCTGCCCCTATACTGCACTACGTCGGAATTTGCTCCCTATGAGTTATAGCTTTATCAACGGGCGGATTATTTGTGCCTAATAAGCAGTGGTGGGAACTGCTTGGTCAGGTTTTTAAACATAAGCGTTCCCCAAATTTGACTCGTTTCGTTTACCCAGCTTTACCCAAATTGACTCGTTTCGTTTACCCTTGCAATGGGCGGCAAACTTCACAACCTTATCGCATTACTCGGAATGTCGCCGACATGCTATATATCCTAACTGTTACGATGTTGTCCGTGTTCGCTTGCAGGAACGTTTGAGTACCTATTCATGCGTTACCTGCAGCTTTTCGGTTAATAGTCGCACATCGCTCAATGTGTGCAGTAATTTGTCAAAGCACATAATACTCGCTGGACTGGAGGCACGAAACCTTCTCTTCCAAGCGCGCATGCCTACTTATTGAGTGCAATGTAGCTTCGCACGCATTTACTCGACAAGCAAGAATTTGAGGAGAAGTGCATGTGGATAGTGATTAGAGAACAACAACTGTATTCCTGAAGCGAAAATGGCTGTACACCACCGATAGGTGTGCGGAGATGAGGTGCAAGTCTCATAACGACAATAATTTGTCGGCTAGAGCTGGACGTGTTTCTTATCAGTAATGTCCCCTGAATAGTCTGGGCCACCGTCGAGAAAATAGTTCAGCCGCGGCTGAATTAGGCAACAGGGAAGTTATACCGGCTTAGCAAAAATTTATCGCTCACAATGACAGTTGTGTACTTTGCCATATGAGCTAAGGCGTAAAGAACCGCATAAAATAATCGCAGTTTCCCCCCAAAGACCAATCGTCGATTGCGATAGCAAATTAGTAGACAGGCATACTAAGCAAGGATAAGAGGTTTGTCGACCGTATTAGCTTGGAAAACAGTCGCTTACTAACATAATTGTTAAACATGGTGTCAGCGCAGACAAGCAGAGCCAACAAGAACACATCACACTCGATAAGGGCGGACACGCTGCCAAAATGCTGCCGCCAGCGAGCGCGGCAGTAGATGGGGGCCAAGTGACCTTCGCGCGGTCTTTTGCTTCAACGCAAGAACGGCGAGAACATGACGTGCACAAAGGTATCAACCGTCTGCAGATCTCTTTCAAGACACGGCGCGCGCGAACGGGTGCGGCCGCGCAAACTAAGCACTTGGCGCAGTTGATGCCGCCCGCTCCCTCACCCACTGCCCCCGTAGTACATTAAAAAAAATTAAATTAAATTATGGGGTTTTACGTGCCAAAACCACTTTCTGATTATGAGGCACGGCGTAGTGGGGGACTCCGGAAATTTCGACCACCCGGGGTTCTTTAACGTGCACCTAAATCTAAGTACACGGGTGTTTTCGCATTTCGCCCCCATCGAAATGCGGCCGCCGTGGCCGGGATTCGATCCCGCGACCTCGTGCTCAGCAGCCTAACACCATAGCCACTGAGCAACCACGGCGGGTCCCGTAGTACATGGCGCGCGAGATTGAGCCGGGATCGTTGGCTTCCTTTGCGTGCTTTCACTCGCAGATGCAGCATACAACGCGTGGCGAAGGTGTTAACGGCCTTGGACTTCATACGGAACAACACGGCAACGGCGACAGACAAACTGCACCTGTGGGGTATACCTGCAATTGTGGTCGCAATAAAATACGTCACAATGATAAATTCCTCCTTTTAAACTTCTCGGTCCGCTTTCGCGTTGAACGCGCGCTAGGTCCAATTGGCGGCCTTCGGTAGAAACGTTACACGCACTCTAGCGCTAACATCGGCCCGTGAATAAACACAAGGCCATCGGGATGTATCATCGGCTTCGAAATGCCCAAGCCAATCCACTTACAACCAGCGCTACTTCTGCAGACTCCTTCCCTCCAACTTGTCCGGCGTGATTTCAGAGCGCGCAGAGATTTCGGCATCCGGGTCCTTTGTTTTCTACGTTGATGGCAGTGTGGCCCACGGCCGTCCTTTTGCAGCACCTCACGCTGCACTTTTCACAAGCGCAATTATTTCACTTTCCTTTTTGTTTCATGCAGAAAGGTACCTAATTTCTAGTAATTGTCACTTCTCGCGCATCTGTAGTAGTTGACTGTGCCTGTATGGGATTTATTTGGAGAGAGAAAGAGAGAGCATGCAAAGCAACGGCAGAGAGGTAAACCTGTCGAGCGACCGGTTTGCCACCCTACACTGCGGCTTAGGGAAATGATGAATAAAGATTTTGTTATGTATTGTACACTAAGGGTATACAATACATTAGAGAGGGAGGGCTTGTCATCATAAATATATGGAAAAACATGCAAAATAAAGCACGACAACACCATCAGCAATGACACAATCATGGCACAAAATAACTTCTTCGCGGAAGTTACATGGTGTTTTTAAACGTAGAAAGGAAGAGAAAACAAGAAAATGCGTAAACTGAACGCATATTAGCAAAATAAGGAAAGGTATTGAGAATATGCTGGCGAGTGACATGTGGACTTCAGCAGCGTGCTTTAGGAATGAAGGACTGGGAAAAAGTCACAGCGTTATTGCGCTTGATGCTGACTTTGAGTATGTGGTCTTCACAAGGTGAATAGATGATTGATTGATTAGTAGAGTTTATTGGCGCAAGGGCCAGATGTGGCCAAAGAGCGCCAAGTCGATGATCAGTGCTTCTCAATGGTATGTGAATGTTAATTGCGAGGAGTAATAAAACACGGCTGTATAGTGGCCTAAAATATTCACTAAAATGTGCAAAACATGCATGTGGTGCAATGAAGATGTAAAAGGACCTAAAATTTATTCGCTCTAAAGTGCATAAAATAAGAATATCTACATATTAAAAATGACAGTGATTGATCGTTTCTCTGATGACAATAGATGTTCCACGAGATAGGGATGATCAGTAAAATATGTAGAATCTGTAGCACTAGTGCCTCAGCAAGGCCTTGAAAGCAAGGGCTGGGAGACACGTGCTCTAAATAATGGTTTCGTTGCAGCTACGACCTCCAGGTGGAGGCTGTGCTACAAGTAGCCTGGCCAAATCACTTGTAAGGTGTCCATTTCAGTTAGAAAGTTCAATACTGATTGAAAAGTAAAAAGGGGTTCATTGCTGAGAAAGAATGCTGGGTGTAACGCTGTGTGTTGGAGATAAGCAGAGGGACAGTGCTTTTTTCTTTCTGCCTCTTTTTCTGTGCATTGTATAAGAACATGGATAACTGTAAGCCTCTTGCCACATTTGGTACATGTCGGAGGTTCGCTTCCCGTCAAAAGGTAGGAGTGAGTGGCGTAAGTATGTCCTATTCTTAGCCTACAAAGAAGCACTTCCTTATGTCTTGCTGTTCTTTCAGATATTCAGTTGCCTAATTTTGGTTTGATAACGTGTAGCTTATTCTCTACTGCATTATCCCATTGGTCCTGCCAGTGCTTCCTCAGTTTGTGGCGTAAGAATGGCTTAAGTTCTGTAGCTGCTATGGGTTTATTCGCATCCGTTTCATTAAAGACGACTGACGTTGCACTTTCGTCAGCACCTACATTACCTTTTATACCCCTATGGCCAGGTACCCAACATATGACTATGTTATGGTTGTATGTTAAGCCTAAGCATACTTCTGTGTACAGATTATTAAAAATGGGGTTTTTATGTTTTCAAAAACTCATTAAGGCCCTTATTACGCTTAATGAGTCTGTGAAAATGATGGCCTTATTGAGATTTGTTTGTCTGATATGTTTTACAGCAGAGAGTATCGCGTACGCCTCAGCCGTGAAAATACTTGTGTTGGGATTTAGAGAATCCGAGGTGGAAAAACATGGCCCAAGAGCTGCATACGCGACACCAGCAGATGATCTGGAAGCATCTGTATAATATTCCGCACAGCAGTACTTCGCTTGGAGTTCGAGGAAGTGTGACTGTATGTGTGCCTCTGGTGCATGTTTTGTTATTTCGACAAAAGAGATATCGCATCGCATGGTCTGCCATTCCCAACGAGGTGGAAGGCGAGTGGGGGGCATTAGGATATTTTCCGGGATATGGATGTCTGTTTCTTCTGCCATTGCTTCCAAGCGTAGGCTCAAAGGAGTTCTAATACGTGGGCGGTTAGTGTAAAGTCTGGAAGCGGACAGGTCGCTAACTATGGAATGACATGGATGCTCGGTGTCTGATTTTACCTTGGTGTAGTATGCAAAACTTAGGAATGTTCTGCGTTGGTGTAAGGACCATTCGTTGGCTTCAACGTACAGACTTTCAACAGGGCTAGTTCTAAAGGCGCCTGTTGCCAGTCGTATACCGAGGTTGTGGATTGGGTCGAGAATCTCTAGCGCACTCTCAGTTGCCGAATGGTACACCACGGCTCCGTAGTCGAGGCGTGATTGTACGAGACTCTTATACAGGGTAAGCAGACACTTCCTGTCACTGCCCCAGGTTGTTCGAGAGAGCAGCTTGAGGAGGTTCATGGTCTTGAGGTACTTTTCTTTAAGATATTTTAGGTGGGGGATGAAGTTAAGTTTTGTGTCCAGGATAACACCTAAGAATTTGTGTTCAGGGCTGAAAGTTAGTCTTTCTCCATTAAGCTTAATATCGGGTTGTGGTAGTACACCTCTCTTGTTTGAAAACAGGACACATGTGCTCTTTTGCGGGTTCAATTTGAAACCATTCTCGTCCGCCCACCTTGAGAATCTATTCAAGCCAAGTTGTAGCTGCCGCTCGCAAATGCTAAGATTGCATGACCTGAACCCTATCTGTACATCGTCCACATAGACGGAATAGAAGAGTGTGCGAGGTAATACGGTGTGGAGGGAATTCATTTTAACAATAAATAACGTGCAGCTCAGTATTCCACCCTGCGGTACACCTGTCTCCTGTATGAATGGTCGAGATTGCACGTTGCCAACTCTAACACGAAATGTCCTGTCAGAGAGATAACATTCAACTATTCTCAGCAAGTTGCCGCGAATGCCCATTGTATAAAGATCCCGAAGGATCCCGAAGCGCCACGTAGTATCATAAGCCTTCTCCATGTCGAGAAATACTGATAATACAAGCTGTTTGTGGATAAAGGCATCCCTGATATACATTTCCATGCGAACAAGCTGATCTGTCGTCGATCTGCCTTCTCTGAAACCACATTGATATGGGTTTAATTTTTTTTTATTTCTAGGTAGTGAACCAGGCGTCTGTTTACCATCTTTTCAAAAACTTTGCATAGGCAGCTCGTCAATGCAATAGGCCTATAACTATTTGGCAAAGAAGGGTCCTTACCCTGTTTCAAAATAGGAATTATGATGGCCTCTTTCCAGGCAGAGGGAATGTGGCCGGAAGACCATATAGAATTGTAGAGACAAAGAAGGGTTTTTTGTGATTCAGACGGCAGGTGTTTTAGCATTTCATATAGGATGCGGTCAGAACCTGGGGCTGATTTGTTGCAGCTGTTTAGGGCTGCCTGAAGCTCTGCCATGCAAAAAGGTCTATTGTATGCCTCGCATTTTGTACTTTTCCGTTCTAATGGAGGTCCTTCTATTTGCTTTTTGTATCTTTGGAATGTTTCAGAGTAGTGCGACGAGCTGGATATATGTTCGAAATGTGCGCCAAGAAAGTTCGCCTGATCTTCCATGCTGTCGCCTTGAGAATTCACTAAAGGCAGAGAGTAAGACTGTCGGCCCTTTATTCTATTCACTCTATTCCAAACCTTTGTTTCGTCAGTGTAAGAGTTAATGCCCGATATATACTTTCTCCAACTCTCTCTTCTAGCTTGTCGCCGCGTTCTTCGACCCTGGGATTTGACCTGCTTGAAATTGACTAAATTTTCTGCAGTCGGACAGTCCCGAAGTAAACCCCATGCCTTGTTCTGCTTTTTACGCGCTATTCGACACTCGTCATTCCACCACGGAAGACGGCGTTTTGTGGACAATGCACTTGTTACAGCGATACACTTGGTGGAGGTGTCCAGGAGAGAAACTGTAAAATATTTAACCGCAGCATCTATGCTTAAAGCACTCATGTCTTCCCAGGATAGAGAAGCAAGTTTTTTGAACTTTTCCCAGTCAGCTGAGTCAGTTTTCCAGCGAGGTAATTGTGGGGGACGTTCATCAGACCTTGCTGTGCATAGAGCTACAGGGAAATGGTCACTCCCATAAGGGTTTTTAATAACTTTCCATTTAAAGTAAGGTAGAAGAGCTGGAGATGCAATGCTAAGATCTATTGAGGAGTATGTTTTGTTTGCCAGATTGTAGTACGTGGGCTCCTTCCCATTCAAAAGACACGCACCTGAAGAAAAAAGGAATTGTTCAATCAGGCGACCTCTCGCGTCGCAGCGCGAGTCGCCCCATAGGTTGCTGTGTGCATTTAAATCTCCAAGCACAAGATGTGGTTCGGGTAACTGATCTATTAATGTTTGAAATTCTTGTTTGTGAAGCTGAAAATGCGGTGGTATGTATAAAGAGCAAATGGTTATCAGTTTATTTAAAAGTACAGCACGAACGGCCACTGCCTCAAGGGGTGTTAGTAGCCGTAGATGTTGACACGCTATAGATTTGTCAGCTATGATGGCTACGCCGCCGGATGATGCGAGGGCATCATCGCGATCCTTCCGAAAAATAACATACTGACGTAGGAAGTTTTTATGATTGGATTTCAAGTGAGTCTCTTGGACACACAGCACTTTTGGAGTTAGTTCTTTAAGGATTTTTTGGATATCATCGAGGTTGCAAAGCAGGCCTCTGATATTCCACTGAATAATCAGTGTATCCATATTAAAATAAATGTTGTGCTATGTGTCAAAGAGGACTTGATTTAGCTTACAGCGCCCTTTTGAGGCCCTGTAATTGGAGTTTTGTCTTTCCTGGAGCGGTCGACAATGTCGCGCCGCTCCTTAGGCGTTAACTGCGCCTTCTTACTGGGTGTTGTGTCCATGGCCTCTTGAGAGGCACTGGACACGCGCTCTTGCGAGCGGTGTGTTTTACGCGAAGGCCTTGTCTCTAAAGACAAGGCCTTGGAGCCCACCGTCCTGGTGGTTGGTGGGATTGTCTTGACCTCGGAGCTGGGCTGACTGGTGCCAGCACCAGCAGAGGCCTCCAGTGTGGACAAATTCGGGAGAGGTAGGGCAGCCTTCGCTGCTCCCACCGTGGGGGCGGGTGGCGTTGCCGCACGCTCGCTATGCGTGGCGCTGGCGTCCGCCAAGTGCCGTTGTGGTACTGCCCCCCGACGTACCACTTCGGCGAAAGATGTGCTCTGTGCAAATGTTGGTGAGATGCGTTGTCGTGCTTCTCTGAAAGTTATGTTTTCTTTTACCTTTATCGTAATTATTTCTTTTTCTTTTTTCCAGACAGCGCATGATCGAGAATATGCGGGGTGGCCACCGTTGCAATTGCTACAACGGGGCTCAGCCTTACAGTAATCTGCAGAGTGATCATTGATGCCGCATTTTGCACATGTTAGCCGCCCTCGGCAGCTCTGGGAAGCGTGGCCAAACCTCTGGCATTTAAAACAGCGTCGCGAGTTGGGGATGTAGGGTCGTACTCTGATTTTTATATATCCAGTTTCTATGGTCTCTGGTAACGTGCTAGAGCCAAAGGTAACTATCAGGTGTTTAGTTGGCAGCTCCTTATTGTCCCGTCTGATCTTTATTCTTTGTACGTTTATTACATTTTCATCCTTCGTTCCTTCCTGGAGTTCCTCTTCGGTCAAATCCATCAAGTCAATGTCAGAAATTACGCCTTTGGCCGTATTCATGGTTCGGTGTGCTGTTACACTGACGGGGATGTCTCCAAGTTGTACAAGGTTTGTTAGCTTGTCATGTTGTGCTTTGTCATTCAGTTCAAGTAATAGGTCCCCACTGGCCAGCTTGGTTATTTTATAGCCGCCTCCAATGGTCTCTGTGAGATACTTCGCCACAATGAATGGTGAAATCGTTCTTGCCTTCTTGTCAGGTTTGTCACTGTGTACAACATGAAATTTCGGGAATGTCTGAGTGGGTTTTAGAGAAAACTGAAATGTAGCATCGGTGCGCCCCCTTTTAGAGGGACGATCGGTTGAAAAAGGGTTGGAAGTTCCCATGAAATATATTGAATATTCAGCAACAATGCCAGTCACCCACCACCGAGCCCAACAAGGGGACAAGGCAAGGTATGTGATGAAACAAGCCCTACCATGCCAACTGTACATTGTCGCTATAACCACATATGTTATAACCAAGGTAGGTCATACCACACCAGGTTAACCCTCGCCGCCAGGAATGTTGGAAGTTATCAGAAAAAAAATGGCTGTGGCTTAGGTAAGGTTAAGCCCAGGATGCGAAGCATACTAGCCTTTATTTTAGTTGTTGAACCATTGTTTAGCCTGGTGAACTGCTGTTGCTTGGCTCTATTTGGTTCGGCTAGACGAAGAAACAACTCATGCATTACTGCTTCGCCTTCAAGAGTGGAACGCGACAGCGTTCCCGTCGACCCGCCAAGGGGTGTAAGACAATGGGCTACAGGGCAGCGACTACGCGCCCCGCATTGGACGCGGTGAGCGTCGAGCAAAGCAGCGTTCGGCGCGGCAACGAAATGTGCGTCTGAGCAAGAGACGCACGCCTTAGAAACAGCTCGTTTCTAAGGCAACACCGCATTCACTAGAGGCGCTTTTGTACCGCTTTGAAGCATCGTTCTCGTGGCTCAGTGGTAGCGTCTCCGTCCCACACTCCGGAGACCCTGGTTCGATTCCCACCCAGCCCGTCTTGCAAGAGTTGAGCCAAAGCCACTTCTCCTCTGTCGTGACGTCACGGGGTCACGTGGTTTCATGGCGACACCGCCGCGCCTGAGGAGCTGGGTTGAGCTCTCGTAATATGCTTCGCATAAAAAGAAGACAGGAAAGACTAAGAGGGAAAGACGAAGATGTGCGAAGAGAGAGATAGGAAAAGGCGACTGCCGATTTCCCCCGGGTGGGTCAGTCCGGGGGTGCCGTCTATGTGAAGCCGAGGCCGAAGAGGTGTGTTGCCTCCGCCGGGGGGCCTTAAAGGTCCAAACACCCAGCATCGGCTCAACCCCCAGGATCCCCTTTTCCCCAGACACGGCTAAGCCGCGCACGGCTACACGCGGGAGGTTCCAACCCTCGTGTGCTCGGGTACGTGGTGTCGCAACACACCAAACGCCTGCTTACGCAGACGCCCCTGCGGGGAAGGTGAATAGATGGAAGCTGGTGTGATCTCATGGGCGTTGAATAAGTCATTACGCTGATGCATTTTATAAAACAGGCACATGTGCGAGAAGTTTCGTCTAGGAACAAGTATATAAAGTAACTGTTTATACTGGATTTCATGCTAGTTGCGCTGTCAGTGCGATGATATACATAATCAAGCAAGTTGAGACATTCTGCACCGCTTCAAGTTTATTGCTAAGTGCAAAGTGACCTGGGTCCCACAGTGATGAAGCGTATTCCATATTAAGGCAAACATGAGTATTAAGTTTCAGCATTGTAGGAGCAAGTGAAAAAAGATTCGTTTTAGAAAACTAAGCATGCGATTGCCTAGAAGTATGATTGAGTCAGAATGCATTTTTAAAGAAAGACTGTTAGTGATGTGAATTGCCAGGTATGTATAGGCAGTTACAGTGTTAAGCGGAATATTTTCAAGAAAATCAGTAGGTCAGGCAGAACGAATGTGACAAACTCTATTTAAATTACATGTTAATTTGCATCAGGCAACGATGTTATTAGGGTATGTTGTAGACTAGTAGCATCACTGTCAGAAAAAAAAATATTTCGGTAAGTCACGCAGTCGTCAGTAAAAAAGCAAACGCAAGAGATTTAGTCAGGTAAATCATTACTATAAATTACAAATCGCAAGTGTCATAGAAATTATGCCTGAGGCACACCTGATGCCACGGAAGCCACAAGTGAGTTAGTAGCGTTAGCAGCCGCATACTAAGTTCTGTTAGGAAGATTTCAATCCAGTAGAGCATTATTTGTCCAATTTTCAAATGGCTTAATTTAATTATTAGTAGTTGATGATTAACTTTAACGAAAGTGGTCGAAAATTCCGAAAATGTGCAGCCACTTAGTAACCCAGAGTCAAGAAATGCAAGCAAGTCATTAGTAAATGTAACTATGTGCCTCACATAAAAATATTTTCGTAAACATTGTTGACTGCAGTGAAAGAAATTATTTGAACCAAGGTTGCTTGTTAAAGGGGCGAACCGTGAAAGTGATATTCTCTAATATTTTACAAAGGATGGACGTAAGGGATTTTATGCGGTAACTACATGTGTTAAGCGTGTCGCTAGACTTGTCAAGAGGAACCCCCTTGCCTTTTTTAAATTACATGGCATTTGCCTGTAATGAAGTGATCTAACAAACATTCCATAAAGAAGAATACGAGATACATCTTCAGTGTTTCTGGATATTTCGAATTAGTTTCTTTCGGTACGTCGCGAGGCTGGTCGTTTTAGGCTATGAATGATTTTACTATATCGCATGGTCAAAAATGATGACAAGATCCATTGGAAAGTACTGTGTACCAGGGTAAGATGGAAAGACGGTTATTACAGAATCATTAAACAAAACTGCAAATGTGTTATTAGGTAAAGATGCGCAGAGATGTTTAGGCACTAGTCCACCTTATTGGTTAATTGAAGATACAGTTCTGGTACTGTTGCCCCAACCATTTTCCACAAAGGTTCCACTTTAGTTTTATGAAGTTCTGTAATGTGGAATTAAAGTAATATTGGCTTTCTTCTGCACAGAAACATAAGAATTTGTCGCCGATTTTTAGGCTGACCATTTATTCGCTCATGCGCAGAATCTAGCTGTGCGAAAGAGCCACCCTTCTTTGTTGAATAATCGTTTCAGGCATCGGTTGTACAAGGCAGCATGGGAAGAAGGATATACGCTTTTGAGTGCGATGTGTTTGTTGATAAGATGCAATGCTTTATTCTTGAATAGCTTGCACACGTCATCAATGGAGAGGTTAGTTTGGCCTGAAAAAAAAAATGATCAAGAAAGGCAATAAGTTCGGTGTTAATGCTGTCATATTTTCCTTTTGTATATTTCATGATGCACTTTGTGTTCCAGCCTTTCGAAGCTGCTGGAATGCAAAGGGTTAGGTGAAGGACGTCATCACTGAAACAAGCAATGTGGGTTATAAGCGAGAAAATGTCAGGGGAGGACGTCAATATCAAATTGAGTAATGGCGAAGACCTTTCTTTTTTTGCTTTACACGTGCTGGAAATGCTACGAATTGCGACAGGGTGAATTCGGAGCAGACATTGAGAAAACAAGTAGGCTTCATCAGATGCCGCGGTTTAGAAAAGGGACAGGAGTGTTACTGCGAGCAAGGAAAACTAAAGTCACCTAGTTGAAAAAAATTGTATTCCTAGAAACTGCAAAAATGTTATGATACGATCAGTCGTGAAGCTTCTCAGGAGAACCACTGCCACATTTCAGCGGCCGGTAACATGCTTCAAAAATGAATTTCTCAAATTAAACAATCACACAGCACCAAATAATTTCCAAATCTGATGGAATATCGAATACAAAACATTGAATTGACTCGCGAACTGCAATAAAAATTTCGAGGACGCTTAAGCTTGGCCTTTAAGAGTGGAGCACGACAGCATTCAAAAAACCTCCACTGCTCTTCCCGCTTTGCGTCAACTGCTGCTTATGTACACGAATTGCTGGTGGCAAACGCTATGCACCAAGGTGAGCTTTCTGGTTCTTTTTTTCACCCCTCCCCCCCACATCGGGCGGCGCCACTGACGGCGTTGCGTGGAGGCGGCCGCCATCTTGATGGTGTCGCAATTAAGGAGCAGAACGGGGCCCGTCACTTCTCCAAAAACAGAAGTCAAACAGCGGCTGGAAATGCGGTTTCTGTGTAACAGAATTACGTTTTCTCCCATACTAAAATTGCACTCCGGCGCTATAATGCTTATAGTTTGCGCGCAAATCGTACTGTACAAATTTTCTGGCGCATCTTACTTTGAGAAGTTAAATTAGTTCTGTTCAGCCTCTCCGCCACCGGGAGGACCTGCATGGATCGGGATGCGCGGATAGGGCTTTTCCTCATGCGGAGATCGCTGCCCGCGCGGATGCTTGCGCCTACATTGATGGCGGATGTTCTGCGACACGCGGTGTTAACGCTATGGCAATTAAAACGCCACTACCACTTGCACCACTGTGATCGCAACGAAACAATGTAGTTTTTGGTTTCATTGAAATAATTCGAAGCTTTGTAGCTCGTTGGAAAGCGAAGTTTCTGTTAGTGCAACAATGTCCACATTACAATCGCTTAATAGTGCGCTTAGTTTGCTTATCTTTGTTATAGAGACTGCGAAAGTTATGTAATGAAGAGTTCTAAAAAAATAATGTTTTAAAAACGGACTTACTGATTTTTTAAGAGTAAAATCATTTTTTCTATGCGTAACCCCTTCTATCTTGTAGGTGACATGTGACTGTGACTTCTATACCATTTTGTAATTTATTGATTGCAGTGATGACTTGTCAATTCCAGTAGTTCTACGCATTTGTATGATTTGATCGATCTTTTATTTGGTAAAATAAACCTTCAATTGTGCAAGCTTTTTCGGCATCTTTTATTCTCTTGTTTGTGGTGAAATTGTCAGTGTGGCACAAAGGTTTCTACTGAAGTTGAAAAGAGAGCAAGAGCCTTTGTCAAGCCTTGCAACTCAAAATGAGCCCTTGCTGCTCCGTTTTCAAAGGAAGAAATATGTCAATAAAGGGAAAATTTGGACTTCCAAATATTCTGGCCACCGGGATGCCTAAAAGGCACGGGAGTACGATATTCCCCAAGGAACCATTACCATCGCTGTTCTCCTTGAATTAAATATTGTAAGCACAAATGTATCAGCCGCTAGAGCTACCGGAGCTCTTGTATACTTGAAGACAAAATGATAGATTAAGCCCAGTAGATAAAGCGAGGCTTTAGCGTATTTTCCTGCGATCAGACATTTTTCTCTTTGAGAATAAATGCATTTTGAGATATCGCAGATAAGGATCAACCTATTTTAGTGCATCAACCTTACAAATTTTCCAGTGGCATTGGCGTAAACTGCATCAGAAATGATGCATAACAGGGGTTGGCAAGTAAGGACGACAAAAGCTTTATCGAACAGATACGAGGATCAGTGTATTGTTGAAAATCTATATCCAATTATTTTTTGTTTATTTTTTTCATCTCAACCTGCCATACTGCTTCTACTGTAAAAGCTCCTGCAGTAATAACTCGTCACATTTGGTTAAACAGACAGCCTGACATCAAAGAAATAGTGTGACACTATGCATTTTATTGCTACAGCGACGCTTCCTGATAACGAAGCCAGTGCCACAATGGATGAAGCTCATAACACAATGAAACTGATGACACAATGTGGCCAACAAATCAGAAGAAGACAAAGTATGCGGCTACAGGTGAATGACGACAAAATTTCTAAATATCCTGTGCTACTCTCAACCAACCGCACCACCGCCGCATTTCGATAGGGTAGAAATGCGAAAACACCCGTGCACTTAGATTTAGATGTATGTTAACGAATCCCATGAGGTACAAATTTTCGGTGTTTTCAAATAGGGAGCGCCTCATATTCAGATCACAGTTTTGGGACGTAAAACCTCATAGTTATTTAACTCAACCATGCTGTTTCGAACATGTGGCCAACGTGCCTGCCTAGAGCAACGTCTGCTCCAGCGAATATCACAGACATTCGCTGAACTTGAAATATTGCCCGAGTTAACGTTTATGGGCAAACACTTAAGCTCAAAAGAAACAAAGATGGTCAGTACGAAAAGAAAGTAAGAGGTGGAATACACTGCCAATGGAGACAGCAGCTTACGAGAAGTGTACTCTTTTTATGGTTAAATGGTTAAGCTTAGAGGGATGAATGAATAATAGTATTGAACGAAAGTGCACCCAATGCACAGTCTAACGAAAAGTGCGCTGTTTTTATGATTAAATGGTTAAGCCCAGGAGAAAGAATGAAAATCACTAATGAACCTACCAACAAACTGGGAGATTCCATGCTTAGGAAGGTTAACGAAATTAAATACTTAGGTGTTCATCTAACTGCTGATCTGTCTTTCTCCAGCCATATTGATATGACCGGCAGGAAAGCCGGGAAAATGCTTAGCCTACTTATACGAACCCTTACAACTGCCCCTCAGATTCTTAAAACCATAGCATATAAGTCGCTGGTAAGGCCGCAATTAGAATATGCCCCCGCCTTGTGGGATCCCTACCAGCAATACCTGATTGATAAGTGACAAGGCGTACAAAACGGCACTGCCAGGTTTATATCAAAACCGTACTCCAGACACGCAAGCACAACAGCAATAAAGAAACACATCGGAATAGAGCCGCTACAGATAAGACGCCAGAAGCACCGACTGAAACTTCTGCACGCAATATACATTGACGCGACAGGCATTGACAAGCTAAAATACCTTAAAGCACCCCACTATATATCAAACAGAAGAGACCACAGTTTCAAAATACGTGAAATTTCCTGCAAAACGAACTATATGAAGTTTTCTTTTTTTCCCCGCAGTATTTCTGAACGGAATAAGTTGCCAGTTGAAGTTGTGAGTGCTCCTCGGGATGCATTTTTAAGACTAATCAATGATTTGTAATTGCAGTCGTCTTCCAAACTAATGACTGAAAGATGACTGAACTTTTTTCTTGTACTGTTTTTCTTGTACTGTTTTTCATCTACTTTTTTCATGTACTTATTTTATCTTGATGCATTGCTCCTTTGTCATCCCTCCCTTTTGTGTGATTATATTCTCGTGCTAGTTACTTCATGTTGTACCCACTCCCCTGCTATGATGCTTCGGCGCTGCAGGGTGTACTGTAAATAAATAAACATAAATAGAGAATAATAATATTTTACGAAAGTGAACCCGATGCACAGCCTAACGAAAAGCTCGCTGTTTTTATGGTTAAAACATAGCGAAAGGTATTGAACGTGAGCGGATACTCCCAGTGACGGAATCGACTGTAGCGCACCAAGCGAATAGGATTAAAATCATCGAAAGAGGGCCGGGCGAGTTGTTGTGGTTCCGCCTTAGCGCAAAATATCGAGAAAAAGACGTTGACGAGAAAGAGAGAAAAGGCTAACGCGGGCGATGCTGGCAGCTAACAGTTTATTTCCAAAGAAACAGAATAAGCCGAAAACTACGCAGAAAAAAGAACAACTACCCTCTCAAATGCGCACAAGAAAGCGGAACTAACACGCACGTCGCAACAGCAGAGCTTTCTATTCAAGAACGGATTTGCACAAACTCCCGAAGGTGGGACACTTCTGGCTGTGACAAAGCTATCGCGGGTTGGCTGATGCATCTGTCACCCTTCAAAAACATGTGAAATGCTTCCATTATTTCGCTTGATTTTTGCACTCTATGCCTGTAAGAAATCACAGTTTTATCAAAAACGGGTTTACTCAATCTTAAGCTGCAATGAACCGGCAAACGTGAACGAGCGCCATTCTTTACATCAAGCGCATGTTCCTGGATCCTGATATATAAGGATACAATTGTTTGCCCTACGTAAATGTTTCCACAAGAGCACGGTGCTTTATAAACAACTTGAATTTTGCAATTCAGGTTCTTCTTTTGAATAACAGAACGTCCTGCAGGATTGTCACTCGCCACTCCACTCACTATATTGTGGACAGCTGGACAAGCCAGAACAAGTTTATGTCCTACACTACAGACAACATCAAACTTATAACCTACTTGCCACGTTTTTTAACCCGTGTGCTAGCATACGCACACAAGGAATTGAAACTTCATTCCTTCTACTCTTAGAAACATCGCCAACTGTTGCTCTTTTCGGAATGCCTTTAACTGATTTTGCCACGTTTTCACAAGCTCTTGTGATAACACCTGTAGGGTACCCTGCTTCTTTGAGTCCAGATACTTGCTTCTCAAAACTAGGTTGCATACTGTGGCCGAATGATTAAAACGAAGAGGAGTGTGTGCAAGATACACAAATGCCAGTTTTTACTACTTGCGATTGATCCGACGAAAATCTAAGTAAAGGCTTCTCTGCCCTAGGAGAAACGTGACCTACTCCAGAAACTACTATCCTTCAGTCCAAAAAGTGAAACTCATTTTCATGAGGCAGTTCACACGTGAAACTGAGGCCTTCACGACATTCCCTGAACACCTTTAACACATCAACTACACTTCTCTGTACGTTAAAAGTTTTCACAATAAGGAGAAAATCATCAACACATCGCACAACCTTAACAAATAAGTCGCCGATGTTCTCTTGAATTATTCTGTCCCCATAAGCTAAAATAATGTTGCTGAGAACAGGCGCAACGCAAGGAATGCCCTTTGACCTCCTTGTGTTCGTAAGCTAGCAAACGGGTTAAAAAATGTCGCCAGCACGTAAAAGATTGATGTTGCCTTTACTGTTGGACATAAACTTGGTCGGGTTTGCCCAGGTGTCACACTAAAAGAATGAACGGAGTGGCGAGTGACAAATCTGTAGGATAATCTATTAACCATAAGAAGTACGTGAATTGCAAAACTCAAGTTGTTCATAAAATACCATGCTATTGTGGAAACATTTATGTAGGGCCAACAAATCTATATTTAAATATCAGGATCCAAGAACATGCACTCAATGTAAAGAATGGCACTGGTTCACATTCATTGGTTCTTTGCGGCTTACGATTGTGTAAATCCAATTTTGATAGAACAGATATTGTACAGATATAGAGCGCAAAAAGGAGTGAAATAATGGAAGCCTTTTACATGTTTTTCGAGGGTGATAGATGCAGCAGCCAACACTCCATAGCTTTGTAGCAGCCATGTAGTACGTAATTGTTTTATTTAGTTGAAATGATTGCGAACGATCCTTACAAGCGTCCGTCGATTCATTGCCACGCGCACTTTCGTAAAGCAAATGCAAGAGGCATTCTAAATGAGGAAACAATTTTTTTTGCTTGATATAAATGCTCGTTCCGGGATTTGCTCCAGTTATCGAACTTGTGACACCAGGTAAGCAGCAGTTGTTCTAGTACGACGCTCCACTGGACTACATCTGCTGAAAAAGTTAGAAGCATGTGTCATTTTTCTCTTCAGACCTTATAGGAATACTGCGTGTAGGGGCGAAGAGTGCGAAAGTCGTGAATGGGAGGCATTAGAAGCCAAAGCAATCCACTTCTGCATACATATGGCGTAGAGAATACATGAGTCGTTCCCGGACATAATACATGACTCTGTTCCCGGACATAATTTCACGAGCTTAAAGAGTACTAATACACGTGTGACTGCGCTTTTATAAAACAACTTGGCCTCAACCGACGCGATGGTACACAGATTCTCTCAGCCAGACCATGCTAGACGCTGTCAGTATTCCTTCTATTTGCACTCACGACAAATGCGTGGGTGCAATGCCTATTTCTTGTCCTCCAGAAGACAGAATTTTCAAGACCCTAGTTTCTGAGCTTTTTGGCGTTATCTTTCCCGCGTTTTGCCACCGCAAGCAACACATTCCAGTCTTATCATAACTGGCTCGCGTTTTCCTAAGTGTGAGTACCTAAAGAAGGTCTAGGTTGGGGTGACAAAAAGCCTCATAATCTTGTCCCACTGAGATTGAGTAAACGCCAAACTTACTTTCTCACCACGACCAAGCCGCTTTTCGTTGACTGTGTCACAACGCCAAGCGAGGTGAGCGTGCCTCGAAAGTATCTCAAAAAGTAACGAAATTATTTACAATAATGTTCGAGGTCAGAGAAAGCGCTAAACCTTGTCCCAGTAAGATTCAGTGCACGCGAAACTTACGTTACTAAGGCGGGTGAGCCGAGCATGCGCAAAAACTACCGAAAAAGGTAAAATAATGTTGAGGCTCATAGAAAGCGTCGCAATCATCTCCTAGTACGAGTTATTAACTCAAATTAACTACTCTAAGAAAGCAGAGCTGTGTTTCGCTTACTGCGTCACAAGTCTCGGTTCCGTGTTATAAGAGTCTAAATTGGTTTACATGCGTCGCAGACTGTCAAACGAAATTCCTCATCTTGCTGTAGTACGATAGTGCATTCGCCCTGTGTCGAAGTACACAACGAATCCAAGAATACACCGGCAGCATAAGAAACAGGCCACATCCAAAAGATGGGGATCGGCGAACAGGCGAACTTCACATATGCAGGCGGCTTCGCTCGCTTCGGTGGCGTGTTGGCGCGTAAAGCATGCATATGAGGCGTCTGCGGCACCGCTAACTCGTTGCTATGTAACTCACGAAAAATAAATCGCAAGGTGTAAGTTCATTGAAAGCTAAAACATTTAAGAGGAAGCTTTAGCTCGGGTGCTCCTACCTAAATACATATAAAAGGAGAATTCATTTTTCTCGGCAACTACTGCACTACATTTGACTGGGTTTGCGGCATTTAAAAGATAAACTTAAAATCTAGTGACTGTTGGTTTCGAATTTTTGAGTTAGGCGGTCAATATTTTATAAAAAATTTACAAAAATTGCAAATTTTCAGAAAACGAAACTATCAAGTTTACAACTCTGTAACTCAACAAGAAAATTGATGTTGCAATTCTGTGAATTGTATCTGATAGCACATCTAAAGCGGACAAAATTGATATGTTACACATGAACCTCAAAAAATGGAATAATATGTAATTACAACTTTTGCAGAACCCTCGTAAACAATGTAACAAATTCACGTAAGATGTAGAATGACATATAATATTTGTCCGCTTTGAATTATCTAATGGATGCCGTTTACAGAACCGCGATATCTGTTCTTGATGCAGAGCTACTAGTTTGTAAACTTCATGCTTCTATTTTTTTCAAACTTCTGAATTTTTGAAAATCTTTCTAACAAAATGCAAGCCCTAAATCAAAATTCTGCTTCCAAGAGTCACTAGAATTTATCATACTCTCTCAAATGCAATAAATTTCATTAAATCGGTCCAGGGGTTATCTCAGAAAAACGTTTTTGCGTTTTTACATGTATTTGAATAGGCCGCGTCGGAGTTGGGCCCGAGCTAAAGCTTCGTCTTAAGCTTTAGCAGGAAATAATAAAAAATATATAAAACGTTGTCTAAATTCATTTGACATTACTCTTTTTTCCATGGTCGCATCAGCTAAACAATGGGACTAACACTAGCCGCGACGTGTTTCCTGTTGCCAGTAAGTTCATTTATAGGAAAAACTTTATCGTTTTAGCGAGAAAACATAAAATAAAAATAAAACGCCGTCTGAATTGATTTCACATCCTGTGTTTTTTTCCACTGCTCGCGTCAGCTTATGTGTAGAATGAACACTACGCGTGACGTGTTTCGTGTTCCCAATTTTTGCCGAGAGTCCCGTCTTGTTTATTTTTTCTTTCCCTGCAGGTAAACGAGTAAGCCGACAACTGAAATAATTTTACTATGAACCAAGCGGTGATGGAACGGTCAACGGAGCCAAAACGTAAAGAAAAGCGCACTCTAGGTATATTACACAAAATTTCTTTCACATTGCCTTATTTTTTTCCGATGCTCGGGTCAGCTAGCGGATGGGATGCACACTAGACTGGGCGTGTCCCCTCTTGTTTAATTTGTTTCTCCATTATTCAGAAGCTTTCCTTTTTAACACGGCGTCATGAAACACGGCACTGTCTGTGGAGCCAGCTACCTAACGAAAAGCGCGCTCCTGATACTTTTCGCAAACTCCATAGTTGCCCAGGGTTCTCTACATAAGTTTCTCTTCATTTCTAGAACGGAAGTGCCCTTATGCAGTTGCTGATTAAATATTATTTACGTAAAACATCCGCTGACAATGTCTTTATAAGTACACCTTCTTTGTTATTAAAAAATGCTAGGCTTCACCTTTCGCTAGATGAAGAATATTTGCGCGTCCACTGCGTAGCTTGATAGCGCACCAAGGCAAAACATTATTATGCTTTTACCGCTAAACACATTAGAAAAAATCTGCCGGAAGTGGCAACCATAAAGGCACCGCCACGTTCCTGCCTCCCATTTCGGCCATGCTAACAATAAATGATGCGAAAACTAGCATTACACCGTCCGTAGGGACAGTGTGTAAACGTCCGTCAGCGTATCGTGGAGAAATATGGCATCGCCATTTATAAAAAACTTAGGTAATTATTAGCGTGCCTTAAAGGATGTCTTTGTGGGCACCTTAACTAGATAGCGCCTCCATAATCAAGGGAGCCTCCATATCGCTTAGATTGCGCGTCTCGTCTGAATGGCATCTCGTCGTCGTCGCATGGGCGGCGGCGCAAAGTAGCAACATGGCGTCGTCCTGGCAGTTGCACGTCTCAATGCATGAGTGCTAGATTTGCTTATGTTGCCTCGATAGGTGAACGTTGGGGCCTGTTTTATGTGTGACGCCAGTGGTGGCAGCTTAGGGTGTAAGGCGCTTCACTACTGAGCGCAAGGTCGTACTTAAATCGAAGCCATGGCGGCCGAATGTCCACGGGAAAAAGAAACAAAATTACGCCCGTGTGCTTGGATTCACGGGCACGTTAAAGAACTCGAAATTGATAAACTCACTCCGAGTCCCTCACTGTAGCGTGCCTCATGAACGAAGCGGGCTTTTGGTGCGTAACATTCAACATTTAAATTTCTAGCGTTATGAGCAAGCAAAGTTTCAAAAGTGTCAGTTTCAGCCACTGTATATATTTCGTGGGCAAGTGCTCTTATCCTACCCTGTGTCTGCTTCCGCCCCCTACACCTTACAAGGGCGGAGGAAGTTTTTCTTAGAAGGCTTCGCGCCAGGCTGGCCCTTACACCAGCTGTGGCCTCAAAGTGGAGGTGGTCGTATTTAACAGTGGGTGCTACTTGTCCAGACTACTCAGTGCTACTGACGGATAGTCAGATGCATCGTACCACCTAATACGAACAGGTCCAGGCTCACAATTCGAACTCTCGCGTCTCCTATTGCAACCTTGCCTCCGCTACATGCACTGTCGCATCCAGCTATGACCGCTGCGCACATGGCAATAGATTCCCCAAAAACACAGCTTCAATTAGTACACTACACATGCCCTACACCACTGATATAATAGATATACATATCAAGAATTAAGGCTGCAGGCCAAGTTTTGATCAAAATAAGAACACATAAAAACGAAGTGTTCAAACACGTTATACGGTGTTCATCAAACATTTCTGCGAGTGCCGTGGGAAATTTCGACGACACGCCGAGTTTGCATGTTGCGAAAATGGGGATCACAAGATGTTTAATGCATGGCGAAATTTTTAAATTTGCAGCTGTGATTACATTTGTAAAGAAAACTGGTGCCACACTTTGTCCCTCTTTTTCATTTTTACGCACAGTTTGTACCATTACCAAAATCCATTTTTGCACTAAACAAGACACTTGATCATATTGCTTGAAAATAAGAGGCATGCCGTGGGTAATGCGTAGACGACACCAAAAGCGCCAAATTTAACCACAGCTTCTGCAGTAAATTACGTACTCAAACAGGGCGGGAGCGTTTTCAATGTGTTTCATGAACGGGGGGGGGGGGGGGCAGAATTTAGCACGCTTTCCAGGGTCCACTATTATTGCTCTAAAGATTATATTTCCTTCGAGGCCACGAACTCATGAGGTCTGGCGAGTCTGAGCTGACAAGCGAAGTGCATACCGCTCGCGCTAACGATACTGTCTGCTTAGTATCGCAACGTTACACGCCGCGCAAAGTACTTAAATTTCAAACCAAACGCCGTTTGCAGTTCTCCGCAGGGGCGCCGCCTCCCGGCGAGGGAGTCCATGCTTATATCGCGCAAGTGCGCCTACGTACATGGCAGCCCTGTGAAGTCACTGATAGTGACACGTGACTATAAAAATTATTCAAGCCGACATCATTTATTCGTTTACTACGTTGTTTCAATGGATGACTTAGAGTGAAGAGAAATAATGAAACACGCAAGCCGAATGTCCTCGTGTTTTTCTTTTACTTCGTGCCGTATGGTAAGAGAGATGTAGTACTTCCATTTCGTCTCCTTGTTCCCACGTCAGGCATTTGCGCGCGCAGAAAACCAAACTAGGTCGTTTTCACTTGTGTATTCCAGCGCCGTGGTCTTGCTCTTTCATCCTCTCACGCCTACCTCATTGCTCGCGATTACGGCGCTGATCAGGTGTTCTTGTGCATGCAGAGCGCGAGAAATCACTTGCTGCGCAAAACAAGACAGACTGAAGAGCTCGCCCGCGATACTGTCACCGGAACTTTACCACTCAGCAAAAATGCGACAGAGCAAATAGAAGGCAGGACCGGTGACGTATCCGTCCGGCGATCCTCAGGCCGTGGCATGGGAGAGCGATGGGACGGAATTTCGATTGCTGAGCCTAGAGAGGAAAAATGGAGAGGGCATCTATTTCGGGGGCTACGCTCGTCTGCTGCAATCACGGGTTAGTGCCATTCCAAATATTTCATTCTCTGCTATTAATGATCAAATTCAAAGAAGTGTTGCCGCAGAGCGGTCCTTAGAGGGCACGTAACCACATCCAAACGATAACGAAAATATCATTGTGGCTCTGTGGGGGTTCTCCAAAAAGGGCGCTTACCATAGCACTCGTGCAATCAAACTTATGTGCGCATGCCTATGTACCAGTTTTCGTATTGAAGAACGTAACAGTTTCGTCCAAATGGCGAAGTACTTCATTGTAATAGTGAAGTGCTAGACAACTACGCGTCGTAAGGTTGATAGTTTTGTGGGCTACATAGCTCAAAGTAAACGTTTTCTTGCTAAAAAAATAGCAAGCACGATCTCATGTGCACCTAGTCAAACAGGAGCCACGTTTTCATGATGAAGTACTGTCGGCATCAAGAATGGAACTCTTGGAGCAGCCTCCCACTTCAGGGCATTTGCGACAAGTGAGTTTACGCGATCTCTAACACTTAGGGACGCGGGAAGACAACGCACGTGAAGCGACACGCCGTCTCGGTTCCCTCAACTATGCACCCGCCGCAGCTTGCCTCCAAGGTACCGCACGCAACCAGGGAATGTGCTCAACCACCCGAAGAACCATGCGCAGCCACTGGCGCCCACCTTCCCACCCCGTCCCATGTGTGCCATATTATGGCCACCATACGTATATACATACATACATACATACATACATACATACATACATACATACATACATACATACATACATACATACATACATACATACATACATACATACATACATACACATACACATACACATACACATACACATACACATACACATACACATACACATACACATACACATACACACGCACACGCACACGCACACGCACCCGCACACGCACACGCACACGCACACGCACACGCACACGCACACACATACACACACACACATACATACATACACACACACATGCATACATGCATGCATGCATACATACATACATACATACATACATACATACATACATACATACATACATACATACATACATACATACATACATACATACATACATACATACATACATACATACATACATACATACATACATACATACATACATACATACATACATACATACATACATACATACATACATACATACATACATACATACATACATACATACATACATCGTAGTACGTGTACATACGCACTGCAAAAGTGTCCGGAAGAATTTAACTTTGTTGTCTTTTTGTTGAGCAATGTCCACAACTTGTAAAATCTAGACGGCCGAAATTGAAGGGCAGCTTCTTGAAATTCATCAAAAGGTTTGAATGCGGGCTTACCATCGATAAGCCCTGCCCTTAGTTCTACTCAAGGACACATTTTGACTTATTTATTCATTTATTTATACATACATGTGTCGAATCAGCTAGGTAGGGCGGGAGATGAGCAAGATTGTACTGAGTGATGTAAAAAAGTGAGGGAAAAGTTTTTTTCCCTTTTTTTCACTTTTTGCTTTTATTCCTTTCTTATTTTGGTTTGACATTAGTGATGACTGTTGCCTGGACCAAGGAAATATTTTTGGGTGGTCCTGCGCACTAGCAGCCCCTCCTCCCTCCCCCTGTGTACATGAAGCCCTGTTTACCATGAATAAACTTCTGTTGAAGTCCGGCGTTCGTGTTGTCTTTCTCTTCTCTTCCGTGTTCAATTGTGTGCTGGAACGATGTTTCACAATGCTATTCACAACCAACTAGCCCAGCTGTCCATACTCAGCGATATTGTTTCACATGCTTCTTTTCCGGTGCTTGCGTGAGCTAACGCATAGGTTTACGACGTAGTTGTTTTGCGGAAACCCGCAACTTGGAGAGAAGTAATGAATAAAGGGAAAATCAGACATCCACCCTCCGTCACTTGCCTTTGCTTCGCGTTGTCGACAAATTCGACTTCGCCCTGCCATCTCCTAGCGCCTGGTTAGCTCACACGGCAGAGCGGCTGCCCCGGAAAGGCGGTGGTCCTGGGTTCGAGCCCCGGACCAGGACGAATTTTTCGCCAACTATGAGGCTTTCCTTTCGAGGAACCCTTATGGGTTTCCTTTGTAGCAAGTGCTACGGAGGGGTGGATGTCTGATTTTCCCTTTATTCAGGTTTACGACTGGCGATTACGCGTTTCGCCTAGCCAGTTCTTGTTGAATTTTTTTCTCTATGATTTACACAAAATTGCTTTCAGATGCTGTTTTTCCGGTGCTTGCGTGAGCTAACGCATAGGTTTACGACAAGCGATTAAGGGTTTCATCTCGCCAATTGATCAATTTCTTTCTCTATGATTACACAGAGGAAGCTTTAGTATGTAAAGCCGTGATGTGCGCAGGGGACTGTCGATAGAGCCAGCATCCAAACGTAAAGCGCACTCATGGTAGGTTACACAATCTCCATGGGTGCACTGGAATCTCCACAGACGTTTCTTCTTCAGTTCTCAAAATAATGGGCTTATGCGAACAATGATCAAAAAGTACATACGTAAAACATCCACAGCTCGCGTCTTTATATGGACACCTCTTTTCTTTTATTGAAAAATGCTAAACTTATCGTTTCGCATTACGGAGTATATTTGCCCGTCCACTAGCTTAATGACGCAATAAGGCATGACATCGTAACAATTTCACCGCTAGACACATTAGAGTAAGTCTGCGCGAAGTGGCAACAGGAAAAGGTGCCGCCCAGTTGCTACTTCCCATTTCTGTCAAGCTCACAATATTCAATACATCATGCGAAAACTAGCATTTACATGAGCACGTTAGTTAGTTAAATAGGGTTTAATGGCGCAAAAGCAGCTAAGGCTATGCTGCGCCAAACACGAGGTGTTTTAAAATCCAGTTTGTGAAGGAAAAGGCTGTGTTAGTAATCTATATTTTATGTAAAAATCCAGTGTCGTGTAGAAATTTGCGGACGTCACATAATGGTACTAGCGGATCATCACCTAAAATCAGAGCAGGGTGTAAAGGTATGTGTAGTTGATATAATTTGTGCAAAAATGTTCGTCTGTGTGTTTCCGTCTGCGTACATGTGAGTAATATGTGCATAACTGTTAGTGGCTGTTGACATTTCTCGCAGGTTGGTGTGTCTTCTTTCGTAAGTAAGTAATTGTGCGTGAGGTGTGTGTGCGCAATGCGTAGTCGGCATAAAACTACTTCGATGAACCGCTGCTGATGATAGCAGGACTTCCACTCGCCAACTATGGGTTTCGTGAGATGCAGCTTGTTGTCGGCACAACGGTCCCATTCGCGTTGCCATTTTAGCGTGATGGCTTTTCTAATTGCACGGATGCTATCATTATATGGGAGTTTCGTGCTTGTAATATCTTTGTGCGCTGCCATCAATGCACATCTATCAGCTGCTTCGTTACCTGGTATCCCAACATGGCTTGGGACCCAGCAGAAACGAATTGACCTCCCGTATTCGTTAAGCACCAACATGTTTAAGATGTCTCCTATCAGGGGACGAGCACGTCCATACGGACAATGTGTAAAGCTACTTCTGCATATTTTGGAGAAATATTGGATGACCATTGAAGAATCATTTCGCTTATTTTTATCATGCCTTAAGTTTTGCGTTTGCAGGCCTCTGAGCTAAATCCCACCACCATAATGAAGAGGGGCTCTGTATCGCGTTGATTGCGCCTCTTGCCTGAATCGCATCTCGTCGTTGGCGCATGCGCGGCGGCGCAATGTAGCCGCATGGCAGCGTCCTTGCAGTTGTAGATTTGAATGCATGGGCAAGGTCGATCCAAATAGGCTGCGAAGCTTCGAGCGAAAGCAGTTCAGTAAAAATTGTCACCGACGTCAGCAAGGGTGGTTATGGGAGCAGCAACTGAAGCGTGACTACGCTTGTGGAGAACAAACTTTGGAAAATATAAGATCGTTTTTTTATTCAAGCGAGACACAGTTAAATTCATTGATGAATAAAAAAATTCTTGGTCAATTTTACCCATTCGTGAGGAGTTAAGGAAATAGAAGTTTATTTAGTTTTATTATTACTAAAAAATACATTTCTTTTCAGCGCCCACCGTTACGGGTACGTTGACGCCGCGATCACTCTTAGTGCCATGTACCTCTTAAGCGTGCAGAAAGGCGCGCTCGTAAAGTTCACCTCTTGAAATACGCCCCCCCCCCCCCCCCTCACACGTTGTGCTTTCTTGCTTGTCGAAGGTTGTCTGAATGTGGTGACGCGGGGTAACTTCATCACCTAAAGCAGTCCACACAACCACTCATGAGCACTCCAACCTAAAGCTTTCGTCGGCCTCCAAAGAAATTGTGTTCTCTACACGTGTTCGATTTCGACAACCGTACCGTTGGCTTTTTCCTGCATCGCTTTCCGCGCTGAATGCTCGATACGCCAATCAAGTCGAATGGCGGGGCATTCGAATATATGGCTTTAAAGGCAGGTGAACACAACAAGTTTCGCGCTTTCCAATACAAGATGGCGTCACTTCTGTTTTTAATGGATATGACGTCACTATATTTTTTCTTCTGCCTGAATTGTTCCCTCCACATACAGATGGTGCTAAGCCCTATGAACCGGCAATAAACCGCCACGCTTTGAACGTATGGGCTCCTAAGGAAGCTTTGCTACCATGTGTATTTACCTTGGCATGGGCGCATGAGTTGTTTTTGTTAACTCGATAGGTGAGCGTTGGAGCCTGTTTTGTGTGTGATGCAAGCCGCGGTCGCTTAGTGCGTCAAGCTTGTCACTGCTGAGCTCAAGGTCGCAAATTCAATAGCGGCCACGGCGATCGAATTTCGACGGTGGCGAAATGGGAAAAGAAGACGAAAAAAGAAAAAGAAACAAAAAGTTGAACGCGTACCTGGATTTAGGTGCACCTTAAAGAATCCGA